>NW_007378580.1:16915-48998 GCF_000475195.1 Diaphorina citri | reverse complement strand
TCTTTGTAAGTACTTTACTCTAACCATCTTTGTAAGTACTTTACTCTAACCACCTTTGTAAGTACTTTACTCTAACCACCTTTACCATCTTTGTAAGTACTTTACTCTAACCACCTTTGTAAGTACTTTACTCTAACCACCTTTGTAAGTACTTAACTCTAACCACCTTTGTAAGTACTTTACTCTAACCACCTTTGTAAGTACTTTACTCTAACCACCTTTGTAAATACTTTACTCTAACCACCTTTGTAAGTACTTTACTCTAACCACCTTTGTAAGTACTTTACTCTAACCACCTTTGTAGGTAAGTACTATCTTTTACAATTTCACAAGTACGAGTACTTTCTTTAATTTACTTTGTAAATAATTTCTCAATGAAAAAAAAGGTTAGTCCACCGTCTTTTTAAGTTCGTGGCGATGAAATATCTGCCACATGATATTATACGGGTCTATATCTGTGGTGTCTTTTTATACACACAGTATTGAAAACAACAACCACCCAGTAATCATGTTGCTTAGCAACGAGATTAACAATTGGGAAAATACTACACAGTTCAATTCCTTCATTCTTTAGTCTGTTCTCAGTTCTCTGCTTACAATAAAACATACATCTTCCTATTCCAAATTCTATCTCTGCTATTCAATCCTTACGACCTTACATAACACATTACAATCAAAAGATACAATAGTTTATGGTTTATTTCAATATAACTATAAAGATATCTTCCTTTTGTTCCTATATAAGTACCCCCAATGGTACTTTTCAGGAACGGTTTGAATGTAAGTACTTTACTCTAACCACCTTTGTAAGTACTTTACTCTAACCTCCTTTGTAGGTATAAGTACTGTCTTTTACAATTTCATAAGTACGAGTACTTTCTTTAATTTACTTTGTAAATAATTTCTCAATAAAAAAAAGGTTAGTCCACCGTCTTTTTAAGTTCGTGGTGATGAAACATCTGCCACATGATATTATACGGGTCTGTATCAAAGCATGCCCATCTCGTAGTATGTCTCTCCCCAAATGGGCGAAAATTTAGGTGCTGGGTCAACAGGAGAACACTAGGAAGTAAACTGAACAAAATACGAGGGGGTGGTTTTTCTATCGTTTTCATATATTCAGCTAAGTAGGTCCAACCGACTGTCAGTAAACAATCACGCTCTTTATGTCCCAAATTACTTTAAACTTACAACTCGAGTAAGAAGATGACACGGGAAGTAAAGTAAGTAAAAGACTGCGAGGAATAATGTAATAAGTTAATAAGACTGAACAAAATACGAGGGGGTGGTTTTTCTATCGTTTTCATATATTCAGCTAAGTAGGTCCAACCGACTGTCAGTAAACAATCACGCCCCTTATGTCCCAAATTACTTTAAACTTATGGCTCGAGTAAGAAGATGACACGGGAAGTAAAAGACTGCGAGGTTTGTGACACAATAATGTAATAAGTAATAACATAGAAAAATCCATTTGGTTTCAGTTCCAGTTGTGTTTCGGTCTGCTGATTCTGGCCTGTGTTGTTATACTGTGTTACCTGAGATCTACCAGCTACTACGTGTCAAGTGAGTAGAAGTTAAGGAAAAAATTTGAATTGTGTTACGCATAAATGCTTGTCACAAATGTCGTTCCACGCTTGTTATGCTACACTACACTAGGTTTGGGGCAAATGGTACATTGTCTCTGGCAAATGGTGGTACATTGTCTCTGGCAAATGGTGGTACATTGTCTCTGGCAAATGGTAGTATATTGTTTTCAAAAGATTGTACATTTTCTCTGGCAAATGGTGGTACATTGTCTCTGGCAAATGGTGGTACATTGTCTCTTTCAAAAGGTTGTACATTTTCTCTGGCAAATGGTGGTACATTGTCTCTGGCAAATGGTGGAACATTTTCTCTGGCAAATGGTGGTACATTGTCTCTGGCAAATGGTGGTACATTGTCTCTGGCAAATGGTGGTACATTATCTCTAGCAAATGGTGGTACTTCTCTTCCTGGATACCGTGCTCTGTCTGGCCTTCCAAACTGCGGTATATTTTCTCTGTGGCAAATGGTGGTACATTGTCTCTGGCAAATGGTGGAACATTTTCTCTGGCAAATGGTGGTACATTGTCTCTGGCAAATGGTGGTACTTCTCTTCCTGGATACCGTGCTCTGTCTGGCCTTCCAAACTGCGGTATATTTTCTCTGTCAACTGGTGGGTTGTGTCTTCTTACAAATACACTTTCCCTGTCATTTGTTGGGTTGTTTCTTCTTGCAAATACATTTTCCCTGTCAACTGGTGGTTTATCTCTTCTTACAAATACATTTTCACCGTCAATTGGTGGGCTATTTTTTACTCTGTCTCTTCGAAACAGTCCTATGTTTTCTCGCTCAAAAGGTGAGACATCCTTTCTTGCAAACCGTGCCGCTTGGTGGGGCTCTGCTCTGTTTGCTTCGAAAGGTCCATTTCGTCTTCTCTGTATTTTCTCTGTCAACTGGTGGGTTGTGTCTTCTTACAAATACACTTTCCCTGTCATTTGTTGGGTTGTTTCTTCTTGCAAATACATTTCCCCTGTCAACTGGTGGTTTATCTCTTCTTACAAATACATTTTCACCGTCAATTGGTGGGCTATTTTTTACCCTGTCTCTTCTAAACAGTCCTATGTTTTCTCGCTCAAAAGGTGGGACATCCTTTCTTGCATACCGTGCCGCTTGGTGGGGCTCTGCTCTGTTTGCTTCGAAAGGTCCATTTCGTCTTCTCTGCCCATGTCTATAGTAGTCCCAATAATCTTGCTGATAATCCTGGTAGTAGGCACGTCTTGGATGTTGTTTCGGTGGGTCATTGTAGTAGTCATAGACTCTTGGGTGTCTTCTTAAGTGACCATGGGGTGGGAGAGGCTCGTGACATTCCCTGAATTTCTTCCCGATGAGACGGGGGTCATCGGTGGAGATTCTTTCTGGAAAATTTTAAGGAAGTTAAATGCTTCATTGAATGGTTTGTGAATCATTTGGGCCGTCATCGTCAGAGTATTAGTACTTTTGTTCAATGTCTTTTGTACATCATGTTCATTTTTGTCTCTATCGAAATTCAAGCTATAGCATCTTTTTTTATGTATCTCGAACGCTAGGTCTAGAATATTTTCAATTTATCTGAATTCTAAAGGTTCAGGAATAAACGAAATTTGAAGATTTGCTGGGGAAATTCGGGCAGTAGGCAATTAATTGTTTTGGTCAATGTTATTCATGGACAAAAAAAAAAGGAAAAGAACATCACAAATCCCAATTCTTAGGCACTCATAGGCTAAAGCTTAGGCAGACTTTTTATTATTATAATTTTATTTTTTTATATGAACCCTCTTGGTTTCTCAGCCTTTTGCCCTTGCCTTTTTGGATGGGTAGTAATTGAATATACTGTTTATCACACATAATTTCATCTTACTCATGCAATATTTATAATTAAATTTTGATTGCGTGGATTCGTATAAGCTTAACCCATCCTTTAGGGCTGTTTGCCCCTACACCTAAGCCTCGGAGTGGCCTTTTTGTGTTTGGAGTTAAGCTGCTATCCCCGGGCCTTGATGGAACCTAGAAGCACCCTCACTGGTATATTTCAATCTCTTCAGTTTCTCTAAAATTCACCTGCAGCAACTCTAGAAAGTCCACACTATCTGGTTTATTCCAGAGAAAAGCTGTGAGTCCATATATTATTCGATTAAGAGGATACCAAGAGGTATCCTCTTAATTATGTCGTTGAACTCTACTTCCTGAGACGGACTTGACCATAGTCCCATTCAGGTACCCTCAAAAGAGCCCGTCTTATTGTCTGTGGCTTGACAGGGCTTGTTTTGTCTCAGTTTTACGTCCTCCAGCGAGACAAGGTTTTGTGTATGTATTGACCATAGTCCCATTCAGGTACCCTCAAAAGAGCCCGTCTTATTGTCTGTGGCTTGACAGGGCTTGTTTTGTCTCAGTTTTACGTCTTCCAGCGAGACAAGGTTTTGTGTATGTATGTAGTTAAGTAAATTTTGATTTGACCCAGCTTGGACACTCGGATAGTATTTAGTCGAAATACAAGATGTGCAGGTTTATTCCAGAGAAAAGCTGTGAGTCCATATATTATTCGATTAAGAGGATACCAAGAGGTATCCTCTTAATTATGTCGTTGAACCCTACTTCCTGAGACGGACTTGACCATAGTCCAATTCAGGTACCCTCAAAAGAGCCCGTGTTATTTTCTGTGGCTTGACAGGGCTTGTTTTGTCTCAGTTTTACGTCCTCCAGCGAGACAAGGCTTTGTGTATGTAGTTAAGTAAATTTTGATTTGACCCAGCTTGGACACTCGGATAGTATTTAGTCGAAATACAAGATGTAAATGTAGTCGAAATTACTTACGTGTGCTGGACCACTTGATGTTGACATAACATACCACGAAGCAAACTATGAGTTTCCCGCATGACATGAAGTCCACTATTGTCCTTATCAGACACGACCATCTTCATAACAATACAAGACACCTTTCTTCAGTGTTGCCAATTACTAGTGGACAGTAAAAAGTCCGACAACATTGTACCCCTTCCTCTCCCTTTTGTTTAACTAAATACCTTTTTAGAGATGAGTTTTTTTCTAAGTCTGAAAACTGGCTAAATAAATGAAAACTCACGATTACGTTTGAACGTCCCCTTCCATTAATAAGTCCATGTAGGTAGGTTATCTTTGTATTTTTATTTCTTTGATCAATCCATCACAAGCACAATTTACTGAGAGCTGATTCCTTCTCATCTAAGCAAACTATGAGTTTCCCGCATGACATGAAGTCCACTATTGTCCTTATCAGACACAACCATCTTCATAACAATACAAGACACCTTTCTCCAATGTTGCCAATTACTAGTGGACAGTAAAAAGTCCGACAACACTGGTCCCTTCCTTTCCTCTTGACAGTTAAAAGTCCGACAACATTGTACCCCTTCCTCTCCCTTTTGTTTAACTAAATACCTTTCTAGAGATGAGTTTTTTTCTATGTCTGAAAATTGGCTAAATAAATGAAAACTCACGATTACGTTTAAACGTCCCCTTCCATTAATAAGTCCATGTTGGTAGGTATCTTTGTATTTTTATTTCTTTGATCAATCCATCACAAGCACAATTTACTGAGAGCTGATTCCTTCTCGTCTACAACTTTAGCTTGATCAAGTTCAATAATATTATTTTATTAGTTATTATACTTCACGTTAACATCTTTATCACAACACCGCCTGAACGTTTCGGGCGCCGCATCTTGACCGTACTCAGGGCACGTTTCCTGCGCCGGTCGTCAAACGTCTCCAAGTCCTTGAGGAAGATGGTTGCATTGTCCGGATCTTTCTCGCACCGCTTGAACGGCCAGTGTAGTTTATCCGGCCCATCTGGCATGCTCATTTGATTGGTAAAGTCCACCAGCCACTCTCCGTAGCGGCCAAGTCTCACTCTGGGTTCCAAGTCATTACGGGACTCATCGTATGTGAATCTATGCACGCGTGGGTCCCGGGTCTGAACCATTTCACTCGGGACGGAATATTCGGAGCCCGGGTTCTCCTTGTACTTGTACGGGAGGTCCGGATATTCGACAATGTTGCCGTCCCAGCCTTCGATCCCGAACACGGTGTAAAACCGGGTTCCCTGGCGACGGTACGAGGTGAACATTTCCGCCACGTGCAGCGATCTGGTGGGAAAACGGAGATGAAGGTAGTGGAGCAGAATTAGCAGGAAAAATAGAATTGAGCGAATAGGACTTAGAAATAAGAATAAACCAGATCAGAAAAGAATTTTGTCCCAGTGAAAAGGTGAGGCATAATTACATATAAGCCCGATATGACTAGCAGTTAAAACTCCTATGAACAAGGTGTGAATCGACAATTTTCAAGCCTTCTGCCATTCTAAAGCCTAGTTAATACCCAACGGAAACACTTGCGCAATGGTTGCGAAACTTTCAAAATGAACCTTATTAAAAAAGTAACTGGATTGTTGCAAAAACATCTGTGGATTGTTGAGAGACAATGTTTCTGCTTGAAATGTGGCTACTAAAGGCGTTCACCATTTGAGGCTCTCACCTGCTTTCCGGCGCATACTCCCGGCGCAACTCCGTAAAGTCCCGCGTTGCATTCTTCCAAAGTCTGAACACATCCATCTTTAACGTGTTGAACACCTGGATGTACGCAGAGTCCGTGTACGGGAAAGGCCAATGTTTGAAGTGACCTGTCGCGTTCGCCTGAAAAGCTTTGAGGATTGCCTCGCGTCTTTTCTCTCTCTCGTCCACACTGGCGATGGCTTCATCCATGGCCTCTGGAAATGAATCGGGAAGGTCTTCTATTAGAACTTGATGAACCACAGGGAGGAGCAATATACGGTTAGTTGATGCAAAACTACTAGGAGATCACAAGATAGAATTAGATTGACTGATAATAAATTTGCTAGTTCATTAGCTTCATCCAGAAAGGATTGCATGCAGAGGTTAGAGGTTTTTAGGAAGACTTTTCCCAGAAAATTGGCCTTATTAATTCCAGAATGAACTTAAAAAGCTTAACTAGAAAAATCTCTAACTTGGTCTAGTGATTGGATTCCACTCAAAAGTCCACTATCAAACTATCAATATACATTTATACATACGTATCTATTACTTAACTGAAAAAGGTGGGATCACTGGCGAAAACGTCATCTTCGGTATTGTAGTCTGTGGATCCTGGGGTTGTCGGCTGCGCGCGCATGTACAGTTTCGGCCGTTGCGTTGTAACGCCACTCTGTCTGCCCGTCACCGTGCTGGCGTTTACCGGCACTTTTTTCCGTCTGGTCTGTCGCTTCCTTGTTGTATTCCGGTTCGCACTTCGGACGCTCTTGGATAGCGATCGGACCGTGTCCGCCTGCACTGTCGGTTCATTGTGGACAGATGTGAGATGCTCTTCCGGTTCGCACTTCGGACGCTCTTGGATAGCGATCGGACCGTGTCCGCCTGCACTGTCGGTTCATTGTGGACAGATGTGAGATGCTTTTGAGACATTGGCCGAACGGAGGCTACCTGGTCGGTAGGCGTGCCTTGAACTGTCATGTATAGGCCGACGCAGAAGACGGTCGATAGGAGCATGTCATGCGCATCCAGGGATGGGTCATGCATTCAACTCAGCTCATGTTACAACTACTCACGTGGAAATGGGTTCCATTTAGTTTTATCTTGAGATCTCTGCTACGGTATGGGGTATGGGTCAAATCTTGCAATTCACATACAACTGGGCCGATTGACCTGAAACTTGTTACACTTATGTATTCTGGATGACAATGGGATATTCTATCAGAAAATTTAGAAGTTTATTTAATAACACCATATTTATTTATTTCACTTATTATTTTTCTTTCGTTGAAAGTTGTTACAATTACTTCATTGTCCCCATTTGCCAAATTTAAAGCACACTTTTGGGTATACTACTCACGTGGAAATGGGTTCCATTTAGTTTTATCTTGAGATCTCTGCTATGGTATGGGGTATGGGTCAAATCTTGCAATTCACTTGCAACTGGGCCGATTGACCTGAAACTTGTTACACTTATGTATTCTGGATAACAATGGGATATTCTATCAGAAAATTTAGAAGTTTATTTAATAACACCATATTTATTTTTTTCACTTGTTATTTTTCTCTCGTTGAAAGTTGTTACAATTACTTCATTGTCCCCATTTGCCAAATTTAAAGCACACTTTTGGTCTTGTAAATGATGCTCTTTGTCGGGCAAATGGTTGTACATCGTATCTCTCTCTATCAACAGCAAATCTATCTTCTCTTTCAAAAGGTAGTACTTTTTCTCTGGCAATGGATATGTCATCTGTCCTTGCAAAGGGTGCTCTGGTTTTTCTGGCAAATGCTGGTACATTGTCTCTGGCAAATGGTTTCTTGTAAATGATGCTCTTTGTCGGGCAAATGGTTGTACATCGTATCTCTCTCTATCAACAGCAAATCTATCTTCTCTTTCAAAAGGTTGTACTTTTTCTCTGGCAATGGGTATGTCATCTGTCCTTGCAAAGGGTACTCTGGTTTTTCTGGCAAATGGTGGTACATTGTCTCTGGCAAATGGTTGTACATGATACGGATACATTTACACCCTTTTCCAACACGAATAAAAAAGTTCATCCATCTTCTTCACATTTACTTTTGAGTTGATGATGTCTGCACTGACTCAAATGGTTCAAGACTTGGTTGAGAAAGAAATGATTTGACAATGTACCGTTACAGATGCGGACTGTGGACTTGTACCTTACGGTATGTACATAGGTCTGTTCCACCAAAATAGAGAGAGTTTTCCCAATTGTAGAAAATTGTTCAGAGTTTGTTTTATCACACGTACGAGTATACATATTCCATTTATGTGTGGGTATATATGCGTACAAATTCTGTTAAGTATGACATCAAAACTCTGTTCCGTGTTGATTTATGCCGGGCGTCTCTTCAAACTATTGACGTAGGTTTTTTTTTTTTTAAGAGGTTTGACAGAGGGAACTGTAACTGCTATGGTCTTATCGTCCCGAAATCGAAGAGAGAAGGAAGACAGGATAGGAGAAAGCCAGCCGTTCCGAGAACGAACATTATCCCATCAGGATGAAATCCGCCTCGGGCAGGAATCGAACCCGCGGCCTAGCGCTTAGAAGGCAGACGCACTACCAACTAAGCTAACTAGGCTGGCAAGTATGCTTCAATATGCATTTAGTACTAAGAATATCAATCGATCACAAAATGAAGCCAAACCCTAGGGAAGAGAGCACGAAGCATTAGCAAGTGAATACTTTTGTACTTGTATAGGTACATTCCAATTTGTAGTGTTGCGTCAGTATTCAAAATGAATTATAGGTAAGGTACCGCACTTTCTCTTTTCATTCTTGATAATTACGAGGAAAATTCAAACCTTTGATTTTATTTCATTAAAGGGGATCAGAGCTTTTTAGCCCTAAATGATGTTAAGATTAAGCAAGAAACGTGATACCTATCTCTCTTCCCCCTCCCTCTCCCTCCCCTCTCTTCCTGTTTCCAAATTCACTATCTCCGTACCTTTTTCTCTTTTCTCTCTCTGTTTCACTCTCGTCCATCAGGTAGATAGATACTCTCAAGAGCCAAATAACACTTGAAATGTCCCTCACTCACCTCCTGGTTCCTTCCCCCCCTCCCCACTTCCCTTGTCTCTCATCTCTTCACTTCCCCACCTTTATACTCCACCCCTTTTTTCTCTCCCTTTCCCCTTTTACCTCCCCCTTCAACTTCTTTTTCTCTATTTACCTCTCACCTTTATTCTCCTTCCTCTCACCTTCTCCTATAGTCTGTCCCTTAGGTATCTTCTATTGTATAGCATGCAAATCATATACACACAGGTTTAACGGTTATACGAGTTGAGTTTCTGTCTGCTTTTATTATTCACACCCTCTTCCTCATTCTACCTTTGTGTCTCTGTCTGTCCCTCTTCCTCTCTTTCTTCATCTCATCTCTCTTTTGGAGACTTGAATTTTCACTCCTCCTTGAGTGGAACAAAGACTCAAAGATCTTAATCGAAGAAATTGAATCTATCCCCTATATCCCTATATCGATCAATGGAGGAGAAAAAAAATAATATATCTGGTGTGAACATCACACGACTTTCCTCATCCTATTGAATGATGCTTAATTTGGGTGTTTTTGTTCTTATAGCCAAACCTTTACAATATCTCTAACCGTTTAGTCAGTATACGTATGGTCAGCCTAAGTATGTAGTAGGTAATTGAATATGTAGAGTGCTGTGTAGTTTTCTATTCATAGTTAGGTGATGGATATTATGAGGTCAGTAGAACCTAGTAAGATAATAGTTTTCTTTACGTATCTCTGCTTTTACATTTCCCAGTGCAGGCGAAGTAGGTGTCTGTCCAAGCTATTTAGCGTCGGGGATAACATAGGATCCACCTTGAAGACTGTATTTGATGCGTATTATGCAACAACAATCAGTTTGTTTATGCTCTTCTTCTTAGATTACTATTGAATATATTGGTCAGTTGCACTTCCTTCTCCATTCTTAACAGCATTCAACAGCTTTTTTTGATCTCTTCCTCCATTTCATTTGTTTTTTTGCACCATCCTCTTTATGTCTACAAAGCTCTTCCTTTCCAAAGTATCCTTTATTAATACCTGCCTTTTAATCAAGAGCCTTTTATCAATGATAACAATACAATGCTGTAGCATTCAGGAAAGAACGCAGGAGAAAAACAAAGAAAACTCTGTTAGGCCAGTGAATAGATAGTGGTTGCCAATGATGATATTGACCATCCACAGTGGTGTAGTGGTTAACTGTGAACTTGGTTCGAGTCCAGTAGGTAATAAACTTTAGCGAGGTGCATTGATAGAAAGTTATTCCAGAGGTAATTTAATTTCCCAGAACCGAAATCCTCTCTGCCTTTGTTCAAAAAGGAATCTATTTCGAGTTTCGAGAAAATAAATATATTGATCAGAAGGACATTTTCCAATGTAAAATTCAGTGGCCAAGTCAAATCTGAGGTTTTAAATGCGTCGCAGTGCTTCGGAAAGCTGTAAATATTTCTCAACCCTTTTGTTGCTTTCATCCGGTATATTTGAGTTTGACAGAGAGTGTGAGAATATCTCACTTGTGATACTCACCCGGGAATTAGGGATGTCTGGGAGGGAGGAGTGAGGAGGAGGGTGCATTTTGTTATTCTTCAAGTCATCTTACACACCCACGTCACGTACCAAATTATGTTTTGGGATTCAGCATTACAATCAAAAGAACTTATTGACACAAATATTTGAAAATATTATTTGTGCAAGGTTTTTTCCTTTCTTTCCACATCTCCTCTATCCTTTCCTTCCTCATCGTCTCTCTATCTCTTCCTCTCACTCTCTCTATTTCTGATTATCCAGCTCAATCCTAACGATAGGGATGTAATATATTCTGTTTTATTCCAAAATGTCAGTGAAATAAAATGCAGGATCCAGAATTCCAGACAATCCTTTATTATACTATGTAAGACTATAGCTACATTACAGCTTATGAGTATTGTATAGCTAGAAGTGTGACTGGTATGGAGTAACAGTAAAGGGATGTAATATATTCTGTTTTATTCCAAAATGTCAGTGAAATAAAATGCAGGATCCAGAATTCCAGACAATCCTTTATTATACTATGTAGCTACATTACAGCTTATGAGTATTGGTATAGTTAGAAGTGTGACTGGTATCGAGTAACAGTAAAGGAATTACTCAGTCTCATCTGTGTTAGAACAAACGAAGCAAGTTCTAAATTTAAACTCTACAATTTTTCCCTTATTTTGTGCCTATGATGTTTTGTTTGACCATTTTGATGAAATTTGGCAAAAATGTACAACGCATTTTTTCGAATTAAATTTTGGGGCTGATCGTTATTTCAGGAGAAAGAATTTGTCAGATTTTGATGTAATTTTATAATTATAAACAGTCATGTTTGAACACATAAATAAAGGATAATCATTAAATTCTTTACCCAATCGGTCCTTTGGGGTTATTGTCAGACCCTTTTTTTCCGAGTGATCTGCATGAGTTCACTCAACCATCACTAGTAATAAAATGAGGTAATACCTACTGAAAGATGCAGACGACCTATAATTAGTTCTTTATGACAGATAGCTGAGATAGTAGTCGTTTACATCTCACGCTGCGCCACTGCATTCACCCTTATACAGGGTGTCCCGCGAACGACTGTACAACGCTTGAGGGTTGATGCAGGACCGAAAGGGCTACCAGAAAAAGCTATCTGGACAGATCCGATTTTCAACAGGGGCGGAGTTATGAAGGATTTTCCGTTTTTCGACATTTTTCATACCTTGTCCCCTTAAAACGCCTTTATCTCTTGGTGTTCGTTCTCGGAACGGCTGGCTTTCTCCTATCCTGTCTTCCTTCTCTCTTCGATTTCGGGACGATAAGACCATAGCTGTTACAGTTAGTTCCCTCTATCAAACTTCTAAAAAAAAACACAATTCCTAAAAAAGGTTGTGTTATGAAGGCTAGTCTGTCGTTTGGGACACACTGTATGAAGTCTGCTGAGTCAGAGAAACATTGTATCAAGGTTAAGGTAATGTGAGCACTTGTTCATTTAGTAGTTATCATAAAACCTATGGGATAGTAATACATAGTTGTTATTTAAACAAAGTCAAAGGTTTGTAGTTATCTGAAACCTAACTGATAACTACCTGACTGATATTCTGATACATATTATTTTGTTTATTTCCAACAAAGTCATAGGTGAAAAAAAAACATGGAAATTTGAGATAAAATGCTACTCCTAAAGCTGAAACAAGCTGGGTCCGTCCCTCCGGGAATTTTTTAGCCCGTAGTTTACTCGATCGTGGTTAAAGAAAATGAGTACCTATGTACCTACCAATTTCCTTTAATATGCAGTTTATTATTATTACTCTTCAATTTCGGGACGATAAGACCCTGGCAGTTACAGTTCCCTCTATAAAAAAGAAAATTGATGCGGGCATTTAAGCTTACAAACCACTCAGTAGCTCTGAACTTCAAAGCCTACAAATAACTTATGCAAAGGTTTGGACATTGGGTCTATGCCTATAAGCGTATAAAATCCTTTAGTCCTTAGGCCTTTAGAGGTAAAAATCGGTAGGCACTATTATTTCATAAGGGACGATAAGTACACCACATCTGTGACAGAGGAAAACAAACATGCTGATAATAAAATTGCAAACGGTGCAAACTTGTGTCGGAGTCTATCGTCAATGAAATAATAATAATAATGATTGTTTACGCGATTCCGGGTCGGTCGACCTACGCCACCCGGTAATATTTGTCTAGAGAGGCCACAAACTTGTTAGAAATATTTGCTTGTAGATAGTAGTATATGAAACAGGCTCTGAACGGACAAGCTGGGAAATTTTTGTCAAGCTTCTCCTTGTCTCTTGACCTCAACCACTTTCTGGGGAAACATCTTGAATAAATTTCATTTCACATTCAGGAAAAAAAAAAAAAAAAAGTTTTCTGAAACTGAGGCAAATGGAGAGAAACTCCGAACGAAGTTTGTGTCGATAATTTTAGGCTGAAAGTTTTTGGCAAGGGTGCCTATATCTATCCCTATGTGTACTGGATATTGACTGTTAAGTGTTTTCGCTACATTTCCAGGGTTTTGGAATCCAGTTAGTTTAGTGGTAAGGCAAGGAAAGTATAGCTAGTTTACTGGCAAGATCTTTGTACATTACGGATTGGACTTTTCCGTGATTTCCATAGTTATGAGACAGCTTGACAAATGAGGTTACTAAGACCCCCCATTTTAAATAGGTAGCAGTTTATACGCTGCTTCAGAATTATTGTAGGACTATAAGAGGCATTATTGATTGGCACTGCCCGAAACCGTTTCACAAACTTTTCTTTTTCATTCCAGCAACGTCCTTTGATCTAACCTACCTTATATGAATTCTAGTCGATAATTATCAACTTCAATCGACTGGGACCGCGGTATCCTTGGGATGAACCTTTGGGAATCACTGTCTTATAGGGTGGGAAGGATAGGAGGGGTACTACTGAAGCAGATAATTAGGTAATTGTGCTATACTTACCATACCAGATACATATTATTAGGAAAATATTTTTTCACGTCGTATTGAAAATAAAATAATGAAATGAATAAATACCAGAAAATAAAATAAAAATCTACAAAAGAATCCCTATCAAAACCCCAACCCCATCAATATCTTGTCTTGGACAGACAAAAGATTTTTTTTTTTTGTTTTGAAATTGAAGAAAGAGGAAACCTCCTTCAGGGCTTACAAATTTGCAGAACAAAATGGTGGTGGTAATGTGTATTTTAATGTTCACAATTGAATGGAAAAATGGAAAATATAAAAAGCTTTGTGAAAAAATAAAATAAAAATATTAAGTATACCTACCTACCGTACGTTTAATAAAGTACACTTCAGTTTTGTTCTGTACGAGATTTCATCCAGTTTTGTTCTGTACGATATTTCATCCAGTTTTGTTCTGTACGAGATTTCATCCAGTTTTGTTCTGTACGAGATTTCATCCAGTTTTGTTCTGTACGATTGACAAAATGGAAACCACATCCAGAAATTTTGGACAAAAGGGTATTTTTCTTTTCAATACAAAAACAAAAGAGAGACAATTTGAGATGTCTAAATTTATTACCTACTTGCTTTCAATTTTCAATGTACAATCTTAGCACACACTAGTGTCAGACATGTGGAACTAAATAGGTACTCAATTTTCTCAGTGTCTTTCTTCTCTCAGAGGACTTTAAAAGCGCAAATTTTATGACTGAAATTGCTGAGATTTCATCCAGTTTTCTTCTGTATTAACCATTGTTTTGGCCCTTACACACCAATAGTTGGCTCGGTAAACATGAACACCAAAGTAGTTCTCTTTTGTTTTCTCCTCATCTGTTCCCAATACACTGAGGCCGGTCCAATCGCAATGGCTACTGCACAAGCTGGCTGTGCCGCGGTTGTTATGGCATGCTATGCCGCGGCTGGGGCCACATGGGGCGCTACATTGGGAGCTACGGCTCCTGCCAGTGTTATAGCTTGTAATTCGGCATTCGGTGTCTGCATGACAGCAGCATCCAGTTTCTTGCTCGCACCCATCCCCTAAAAGGGAGAGAAATGATGTGTGTGGGGGGGAAGTGTGAGTGTGTGTTTTTTCCTTTTTTTTTATTTTAGTAGGTAATCTATACGTTATGAGGTAATATTCAGAAGCCACGTCAATGAAAAAGAAAGTGCCTTATTGTGTTTAACTTAACCCTTATAAGTTATAAGAACATCTGGTCTATGCTCACATTGTGAAAGCTCCTTTTTGCGTTTAACCTAACCGTTTAACACTGGTTCCATTGACGTGACTTCTAAAGAAGTACCACCGACCTTTTTTTTTTTCAAATTATTTTTTTTCTTTTTTCACTCTTTCCTTATAATAAAATGTATGCAAAATTGCACATGGGGTTTTTATTCTCTAACAAATACTGTTTTTAAAAGGGTATTTTTCTTTTCAATACAAAAACAAAAGAGAGACAATTTGAGATGCCTAAATTTATTACTTGCTTTCAATTTTCAATATACAATCTTAGCACACACTAGTTTCAGACATGTGGAACTAAATAGGTACTCAATTTTCTCAGTGTCTTTCTTCTCTCAGAGGACTTTAAAAGAGCAAATTTTATGACTGAAATTCCCTCAACGTGAAAAAATCATTCATCCCTAAAGCGAATTGAATTTAGTTTAAAAAGAAAAATTCCCCTGATTTCCATATGGAAAACAAACTATTTACAGAGTTAAAAAAACATATTCACAAGTTAACAAAACACTTACTATAATAACTATAAAACGGTATTGATTGTGCTGTATAAAGGACTACCAAAGTATACTTGATAATAGAACAGAAAGTAGTACAATCGAACCTGGATAATTGGGACACGAGGTATTATTTATCTCTTAGTTTTAAAGAGGCTTCATTTTCATGTTTTCTACCTTTATCTCATTTTGGACTTTTGGAGCTTTCTATTCTCATAGGTTTTTATACTATGGATTAAAATTCAGGCAATCATGAATTAAATTAACCAAGTTTAAACTCAGCATAAACACAGCATAATACCTAAGAACTAATAAAAATAATAGTAAAAAGAAGAAAAAAAAACTAAAGAGCTGTATAAAGGACTACCAAAGTATACTTGATAATAGAACAGAAAGTAGTACAATCGAACCTGGATAATTGGGACACGAGGTATTATTGTTATAAAAGGTTTTTGCCTTCTCAATTAGAGAGTGACTCAAGAAGAGTAGAGAGGCTTCATTTTTATGTTTTCTACCCATACTTTTATCTCATTTTGGACTTTTCGAGCTTTCTATTCTCATTGGTTAAACTAAATTCAGACAATCATGAATTAAATTAACCAAGTTTAAACTCAGCATAATACCTAAAAACTAATAAAAATAATAGTAAAAAAAAAAACAACAACTAAAGGTTTTCCCTCTCAAATAACCAGTGTTCCCAATGATCTGGTTTTGACTGTATTAAGGACAGTGTTAATATTGCACCACTAATTCTCCATACACTCTACACACCATGCTGTAGACGTCACATATCGGCGCAACTTATTCCCAACAACCAACTTGCTATTCGTCTGTCAGTCTGTCTCTTAGAAGCGGACGAATAAGAAATCTTAATGCCAGCCAAGTTAGCTTGGTTGGTAGCGCGTCTGCCTGGTGAGCGCTAGGTCGCGGGTTTCGATTCCCGCCTGAGGCGGATTTTATCAGATCAGGTTCGTTCTCGGACTGGCTGGCTTTCTCCTATCTTGTCGTTCTCTCTTCGCTTTCGGGAGCATAAGATCTCCGTAGTCACGGTTCCCTCAATCTTCTTCTTCTTCTACACCTTTTCCCACTCAAGTGGGGTCGGCGCAGGTTCCCTCAATCAAACCTCTTATAAGTTACATTTACTTGCTATTCGTCTGTCAGTCTGTCTCTTAGAAGCGGACGAATAAGAAATCTTAATGCCAGCCTAGTTAGCTTGGTTGGTAGCGCGTCTGCCTGGTGAGCGCTAGGTCGCGGGTTCGATTCCCGCCTGAGGCGGATTTTATCAGATCAGGTTCGTTCTCGGACTGGCTGGCTTTCTCCTATCCTGTCGTTCTCTCTTCGCTTTCGGGAGCATAAGACCTCCGTAGTTACGGTTCCCTCAATCTTCTTCTACACCTTTTCCCACTCAAGTGGGGTCGGCCCAGGTTCCCTCAATCAAACCTCAAGTTACATTTCTTTCCTTCCTATAGGATAAGGAAAGTAACAAGCTGTGTCCGTCCCTCCGGGAATTTTTTAGCCTCCAGTTTATTCGATCGTGATTAGAGAAAATCAGTACCTATGTACCTACCTAATTTGTTTAATATTCAGTTTATTATCATTCTGGATTTGATTTTTTGATTTTACTTTGAATGTGAAAAAAAATCCCCAAAAACCAGTTTTTTTGGTTTTTTGGCTTTATGGTTTTCTGGACAAAATTTGCACCACCATTTTCGTGATCCTGATAATAAGACCTTTAATTTGATATATAGGTCGACCAGGTTTGGATAAGTCCTTCTATGGGGACAGACTGACTGACAGACAGAAACACAGACGACACCGAAGCGAATAGAATAGTCCGTCCCTTATACCTTTTTTATTACTATTGTAATAATGAAGGAAGGACGGACTAAAAAGGACAATATGTACGTATGTAACATGCATCTGCATTTGTCCAAAGGGAAGTCAACATATGACTAGAGACCTCGGGAAGTTACGCCCTTTATGTGACGTGGAAGCTTCTCTCTATATACACTTGCAGTATATTCAAACATGGTAATATTATGTACAAAATATGGCGAGAAACTTTCTCCACACGAAGTTCCTGTTTGGCATTTAGTAATTTACTTTTGGCTAAATTATTTCCAATTTATTTTTAGCTACATTATTTTCAATTTATTTTTAGCTAAATTATTTTCAATTTATTTTTAGCTAAATTATTTTCAATTTATTTTTGGCTAAATTATTTTCAATTTATTTTTGGCTAAATTATTTTTTAATTTATTTTAGTAAAAGCTTATGATCAAAAATTGTCAAAAGGCCAATAGTGTGTTGCACCTTATTACTGCTGAGCGTTTTGTCATTTGCCTCGCGAGTAGAGAGGTGAGAGTGAGTGAGTTGTAGAAAAGAACTAATCAATTCAGTGAACTACTCAGTCAATGAGTCAGATCCTATGTCCCTATACCTATAGGGATTCGAAGAATGAATTACACGTTTCAGGATTCGACTCATTAACTCAGTAGTTCACTGTAACTCACTCGAGAGCTCATTTTTACAACTCACTCAAGAGTCCCTATAGGTATAGGGTCCCTATAAGAGTAGTTCTTTTTTACAACTCACTCAAGAGTATTTTTTTACAACTCACTCAAGAGTAGTTCTTTTTTACAACTCACTCAAGAGTATTTTTTTTTACAACTCACTCAAGAGTAGTTCTTTTTTTACAACTCACTCACTCTCCTCGTGTTCCCATCTCTCTCTCTCTCACTGCTTGGGACTGGTCTCTCGCTCTCGCTCACTCCTACTATCGCTCTCTTCGTCACTGTAGTCTTCATCATGGGTGTGCGTCACGTGACGTGGTACCTCGGGTCGCGTGACATCACGTTCCTTCTTCTCGTCCTCGTCTTGATCTTGAATACATCTGGGAAACAGAGAGAGAATGAGTTACCATGCAGAAGGTCCCGGGTTCGATTCCCACCCATGGACAAAAAATTGAAATTGCACTTGTATTTGAATTGCAAATATTTAAATGGGTCACTTTCTGGTACCAAAAGGAAGACCAAAATATCGTCTCCAATCTATACGGCAAACATACGTTTTTGACATACGGCAACACGTTTTAGTGGTTTTTAAGGGGTTTAGGATAAAGAAAAAAATATAGGATCATATTAGGAACCATTTGGCACCAAAAACCAAAAATCGATTTTTTTGACATATGTACCTACGGCGTTTTCGCTTTGCACGGCAGTACTGTAAGTCCGGACTCTAAAAATTTGGGGCATACGACCCCTCCCCATGGAAGGACCTGTTTGGATTTTTGGACGTCATCTGCCTTGCAAGCGCTAGGTCGCTCTCAAAACGGCTGACTTTCTCCTACCCTGTAATCCTCTCTTCGGGACGATAAGACCATAGCTGTTACAGTTAGTTCCCTCTATCAAACTTCACTTGCTATTCGTCTGTCAGTCTGTCTCTTAGAAGCGGACGAATAAGAAATCTTAATGCCAGCCTAGTTAGCTTGGTTGGTAGCGCGTGTGCCTGGTGAGCGCTAGGTCGCGGGTTCGATTTTCGCCCAAGGCGGATTTTATCAGATAAGGTTCGTTCTCGGACCGACCGGCTTTCTCCTATCCTGTCGTTCTTTCTTCGCTTTCGGGAGCATAAGACTTCCGTAGTTACGGTTCCCTCAATCTTCTTCTACACCTTTTCCCACTCAAGTGGGGTCGGCGCAGGTTCCCTCAATCAAACCTCTTGTAAGTTACATTTCTTTCCTTCCTATAGGATAAAGAAAGTAACAAGCTGGGTCCCTCCCTCCGGGAATTTTTTAGCCCGTAGTTTATTCGATTAATCACGATCGAATAAACTACTATCATTCTTGTTTAATATTCAGTTTATTATCATTCTTGATTTGATTTTTTGATTTTACTTTCATGTAATGATTTTAAATCAAGACTAGAGCCCGTTCTCCCTTTATTCCCAATATAATGTTTAAGTCACCCATCCATTTATTGGCCTTCCTCTCCGTTCTCCCTTTATTCCCATATATTGTTTAAGTCACCCATCCATTTATTGGCCTTTCTCGGCGTAGCTTAACATAGGTGACGCTAAAACCGGTCTTAAATGATCTACTGAAGTGTTATCTAAAACTTTCTCGCTTTGAGTTCATAGGTCGTCGCGACAAATTTCAAGATCAGAGCTCATTTGTGTGAGAAAATGTGAAAAAAAAAAATCCCCCAAAAACCAGTTTTTTTGATTTTCTGGCTTTATGGTTTTCTGGACAAAATTTGCACCTCCATTTTCGTGATCCTGGTAAAAAGACCTTTAATTTGATATATAGGTCGACCAGGTTTGGATAAGTCCTTCTATGGGGACAGACTGACTGACGGACTGACAGACAGACCGACACCGAAGCGAATACAATAGTCCGTCCCTTATACCTTTTTTATTACTATTGTAATAATAAAGGAAGGACGGACTAAAAAGGACAATATGTACGTATGTAATATGCATCTGCACTTGTCCAAAGGGAAGTCAACATATGACTAGAGACTTCGGGAAGTTACGCCCTTTACATATGTGATGTGGAAGCTTCTCTCTATATACACTTGCAGTATATTCAAACATGGTAATATTATGTACAAAATATGGCGAGAAACTTTCTCCACACTAAGTTCCTGTTTGGCAATTAGTAATTTACTTTTGGCTAAATTATTTCCAATTCATTTTTAGCTACATTATTTTCAATTTATTTTTAGCTAAATTAGGTATTTTCAATTTATTTCTAGCTAAATAATTTTCAATTTATTTTTGGCTAAATTATTTTCAATTTATTTTTAGCTAGATAATTTTCAATTTATTTTTAGCTAAATTATTTTCAATTTATTTCTAGCTATATTATTTTTAATTAAAGCTAAATTATTTTCAATTTATTTTTGGCTAAATTATTTTTTAATTTATTTTAGTAAGAGCTTTTGACCAAAAATTGTCAAAAGGCCAATAGTGTGTTGCACCTTATTACTGCTGAGCGTTTTGCCATTTGCCTCGCGAGTAGAGAGGTGAGAGTGAGTGAGTTGTAGAAAAGAACTAATCTTTTCAGTGAACTACTCAGTCAATGAGTCAGATCCTATGTCCCTATACCTATAGGGATTCGAAGAATGAATTACACGTTTCAGGATTCGACTCATTAACTCAGTAGTTCACTGTAACTCACTCGAGAGTTCATTTTTACAACTCACTCAAGAGTAGTTCTTTTTACAACTCACTCAAGAGTAGTTCTTTTTTTTCAACTCACTCAAGAGTAGTTCTTTTTTTTACAACTCACTCACTCTCCTCGTGTTCCCAAACTTTGGTGCTCACTGCAGCATTGTAGGATTTTCCCAATATCTCAATAATCCTAAAATCCAATGTTTACCTACCTTGCTGGCACCGGGCGCTATGGGCATTTATATGTCATAGCTACTCATTTTCCTCACGAGGCTGAGTGGGCTCGTACTTTTCGGACTTTCCATAGGATATGTAAGGTAAATGTGTACTTCGGATCATTTTTATCACAGAAAGTCCGCCATGGACCAACTTTATGTACGCGTTTCTCAGAAGAAAATGGTTCGTGTCTCCGTGAAAAATTGACATTTTGGGACAATATGGGTATTGTTGGAAAGCTGAGACTTCAGGGATATTTTTGCTGTTGCATGCCGCCAGATTGCGCCTTTCTTTGTAGGCCGCCAGATTGCGCCTTTCTTTGTAGGTCAAATTTCATAATAATAAAAACGGTAAGAATAATGTTAATCCAAATATCTGATTGGCCAAAATTTGTTTCAGTCTGCTTTTCTTCATAAAGGGCACATTGAAAGTCGCGCCCGTTTTAAAATAAATTTACGAAAAAAAATCTTCTTAAAATGGGGTCTTTTAAAAGAAAATGCTGATCAGGGAAATTTCGAAATAAAAACTTACCAAAAGGTACTAAAAAGATAATTTCACTACTTTAAATTTCATTTATTTTAATGGAAATTTTCTGCAGATTTCATTGGTGAAAACCATTTTTCTCTATGTTTAACTGAAAAAAAGTTCTGACCGGTTTATCAAGGGAAGGTCGTGTATTTTAAAGAAAAAACAAAATGGCGAATATCTCGGAAACTAGGCGAGATAGGGAAAAAAGTTACCTATAGAATGTTTTTTGTTAGAAATGACCTCAGGAATCTACCCTAGGCTTTTGGTAACGTTTTTCGTGCTCACCCTGTATATTATGGGAGAACTTCGGATCACATTCCTTCCGACTCCCCATGATATCACATGAGCTCACGTGACGTGAGGGCAGTGGGTTTAGGCGGCTATAGATGTGACCTGACCAACGCTTTGACAAAACTCAAGTTAAGAAACATCGAGCAAGGCGTGTATATGGATCGGTGACCAGCTGGGACTCTCATCGTTGGCTAGAAACAATTAGTTCTATTTATCCAGCAGTCCATGTAACAGTCACCCATCTAGATACACACCACAATCAATATTGCTTAACTTTAGTGTTCTATTTGCGGGGGGAGGGGGGGGGATAAAACCTAAATTAAATCAATCAATACAAAATTTTGTGCTTCTGAGCTGACAGAAAATAAATGACAGTTAGTAAAAAATAAATATATTTTGTGTTTGTAGCATTTTAATTTCTTATTTTGTGCTTCTGAGCTGACAGAAAATAAATGACAGTTAGTAAAAAATAAATATATTTTGTGTTTGTAGCATTTTAATTTCTTGTAAGTAATAAAGGTATAATAATCATTTGGCTTGACAAAATGGAAACCACATCCAGAAATTTTGGACAAAAGGGTATTTTTCTTTTCAATACAAAAACAAAAGAGAGACAATTTGAGATGCCTAAATTTATTACTTGCTTTCAATTTTCAATATAAAATCTTAGCACACTCTAGTTTCAGACATGTGGAACCAAATATGTAGGTATTTTCTCAGTGTCTTTCTTCTTTCAGAGGACTTTAAAAGAGCAAATTTTATGACTCAACGTGGAAAAAGGCAATTTCCTGGTCTTACCGTCCTGAAATCGAAGAGAGAAAGAAGACAGGATAGGAGAAAGCCAGCCGTTCCGAGAACGAACCTTATCTGTTTAGGAAAAAATCGCCCTGGGCTGAAACGCAACCCAACGAGAACTCTATACAGTTCATAGAACCATCAAACATATGGGGTGAACAGTTCAATGGAAAATCACCCAGAGAATTATGTGCCGATTTTGAAAATTTGGACCGATTGCAATACTTTCTCATTACCTTGTATAGGTTCCCTATACGTAAGGGTAATAGAAAGTAATAAAACAGCTACAGGGGGGGTAGTATTTGCTTATTGAACAAACAGTTGATTTCAAATTTTCAGGTAGAACTAACGGGCGCACCTGTTCAGGTGTACCTGTCAGGTCTACCTGATAGTGAGTGGCTGGCCTGATTGGGGCACCGTGTGGGTAATTTTTTCAAAGCCAGTTTTATTCAGTTTTTTTATGAGAAGACAGGATAGAAAAAAGCCAGTCGTTCCGAGAACGAACCTTATCTATTTAGGAAAAAAACGCCCTGGGCTGAAACGCAACCTAACGAACCCTATACAGTTCATAGAACCATCAAACATATGGGGTGAACAGTTCAATGGAAAATCACCCAGAGAATTACCTATGTAGCCAGTTTTATTCAGTTTTTTTTTTTTTTTTTGTAGAGAACTGTAACTGATGAGGTCTTATCGTCCTGAAATCGAAGAGAGAAGAGGAAGACAGGATAGGAAAAAGCCAGTCGTTCCGAGAACGAACCTTATCTGTTTAGGAAAAAATCGCCCTGGGCTGAAACGCAACCTAACGAACTCTATACAGTTCATAGAACCATCAAACATATGGGGTGAACAGTTCAATGGAAAATCACCCAGAGAATTACCTATGTATATTGGGAAGAGTGAACATTTTAGATTTTATACAGGGAGTTCAAAATGTCTTAGCCGGTACCACCCCCCTTATCAAGAGCCTATTTATTTTCTCCAGTACCTACTCTGCCGTGCTAAGCGAAAACGCCGTATGTCAAAAAAACCCTACTTTCGGGAAATCGAATTTAAAGATTCCTCTGCCGTGCTAAGCGAAAACGCCGTATGTCAAAAAACCCTACTTTCGGGAAATCGAGTTTAAAGATTTCAATCTATACGGCAACACGTTTTAGTGGTTTTTAAGGCGTTTAGGATAAAGAAAAAAAAATATATGATCATAATATTATTAGGAACCATTTGGCACCAAAAGCCAAAAACCGATTTCTTTTTTTTTGACATAATAACCACTACACCACCGAGGTAGGTAGCGCCTTGACCACTACACCACCGAGGTAGGTAGCGCCTTGACCACTACACCACCGAGGTAGGTATTCCATACCTCGGCTGGGATTGAACCCACGCCCTCCTGTTTACCAGGCGAGCGCCTTGACCACTACACCACCGAGGTAGGTATTCCATACCTCGGCTGGGATTGAACCCACGCCCTCCTGTTTACCAGGCGAGCGCCTTGACCACTACACTACCGAGGACATACGGCGTTTTCGCTTTGCACGGCAGTACTGTAAGTCCGGACTCCGAAAATTTGGAGCATACGACCCCGCGGTATTCCATACCTCGGCTGGGATTGAACCCACGCCCTCCTGTTTACCAGGCGAGCGCCTTGACCACTACACCACCGAGGCAGGACATACGGCGTTTTCGCTTTGCACGGCAGTACTGTAAGGTCGGACTCCGAAAATTTGGAGCATACGACCCCGACCCTCCCCATGGAAGGACCTGTTTGGATTTTTCGACCTCATCTGCCTTGCAAGCGCTAGGTCGCTCTCAAAACGGCTGACTTTCTCCTACCCTGTAATCCTCTCTTCGGGACGATAAGACCTTAGCTGTTACAGTTAGTTCCCTCTATCAAACTTCAGAGAGGTGAGAGTGAGTGAGTTGTAGAAAAGAACTAATCTTTTCAGTGAACTACTCAGTCAATGAGTCAGATCCTATGTCCCTATACTTATAGGGTTTCGAAGAATGAATTACACGTTTCAGGATTCGACTCATTAACTCAGTAGTTCACTGTAAATCACTCGAGAGTTCATTTTTACAACTCACTCAAGAGTAGTTCTTTTTACAACTCACTCAAGAGTAGTTCTTTTTTTCAACTCACTCAAGAGTAGTTCTTTTTTTACAACTCACTCACTCTCCTCGTGTTCCCATCTCTCTCTCACTGCTTGGGACTGGTCTCTCGTTCTCGCTCACTCCTACTATCGCTCTCTTCGTCACTGTAGTCTTCATCATGAGTGTGCGTAACGTGACGTGGTACCTCGGGTCGCGTGACATCACGTTCCTTCTTCTCGTCATCGTCTTGATCTTGAATACATCTGGGAAACAGAGGGAGAGAATTAGTTACATGCAGAAGGTCCCGGGTTCGATTCCCACCCATGGACAAAAAATTGAAATTGCACTTGTATTTGAATGGCAAATATTAAAGTGGGTTACTTTCTGGTACCAAAAGGAAGACCAAAATATCGTTCGTCATCGTCTTGATCTTGAATACATCTGGGAAACAGAGAGAGAGAGAGAATTAGTTACCATGCAGAAGGTCCCGGGTTCGATTCCCACCCATGGACAAAAAATTGAAATTGCACTTGTAATTGAATGGCAAATATTTAAATGGGTTACTTTCTGGTACCAAAAGGAAGACCAAAATATCGTCATAAAGACACTATTAAGATCGATGTAGGCAAGAAACAAGGAAACTGGGAAGATATAAAGGCTAACCAAAGGTATAGCAATAGAGTCTGGTGGAGGGGTTTTGTTCATCGACCTGTCCTATAGGATAGAACGATAATGGTTATGTATGTACTTGGAAAGTAAATGGGAAGTATTGTGTCTCTTCTCGCCTATCTGATCTGAGACATACTACGAGATGGGCATTGGTTAAGCTGTCGCTCAAGTCAAGGAGAATGTGCCTTGGGTAAGAATCAACTCAAGTTCTTGCAAATGAAACTAAACAAAGATAATGAGGATTGAGATTTCAAGAGGTCTCATAGAGAGAACTGTAACTGCCAAGGTCTTATCGTCCCGAAAGCGAGTCAAGGAGAATGTGCCTTGGGTAAGAATCAACTCAAGTTCTTGCAAATGAAACTAAACAAAGATAATGAGGATTGAGATTTTTTTAAAGAGGTCTCATAGAGAGAACTGTAACTGCCAAGGTCTTATCGTTCCGAAATCGAAGAGAGAAGAAAGATAGGATAGGAGAAAGCCAGCCGTTCCGAGAACGAACATTATCCGTTCAGGATAAAATCCGCTTTGGCGGAAATCGAGCCCGCAAACTAGTGCTTACAAGAAGCGCTACTCTTCAAACTAACAAGGCTGACAAAATTGATCATTGAGGCATCAGTCAAGGAGAATGTGCCTTGGGTAAGAATCAACTCAAGTTCTTGCAAATGAAACTAAACAAAGATAATGAGGATTGAGATTTTTTTAAGAGGTCTCATAGAGGGAACTATAACTGCTATGGTCTTATCGTCCGGAAATTGAAGAAAGAAGAAAGACAGGATAGGAGAAAGCCAGCTATTCCGAGAACGACCATTATCCGTTCAGGATAAAATCCGCTTTGGCGGAAATCGAACCCGCAACCTAGCGCTTACAAGAAGCGCTACTCTTCGAACTAACAAGGCTGACAAAATTGATCATTCACCCTCCTGATTACCAAGCGAGGTAGTGTAGTCATGTCAATAATCAAGCTCATTCATACCCCGACACTCATTGAAGTTATGTATGTATGTATGTATGTACTAGGTTGTTGTTTTGCACGTGGAAAGGTCACTTACCCTTGCAGCATGTGGAAAATCAAACAGGTACGTCATAATCTTGTTGGTGAAGTTTTAGTCACTGTTGGTCAGTACATATATCACTTACCCTGGCACCATGTGGAAAATCAAACAGGTACGCCATAATCTTGTTGGTGAAGTTATAGTCCCTGTTGGTCATTATATCACTTACCCTTGCACCATGTGGAAAATCAAACAGGTACGTCATAATCTTGTTGGTGAAGTTATAGTCACTGTTGGTCAGTATATCACTTACCCTTGCACCATGTGGAAAATCAAACAGGTACGTCATAATCTTGTTGGTGAAGTTATAGTCACTGTTGGTCATTATATCACTTACCCTTGCACCATGTGGAAAATCAAACAGGTACGTCATAATCTTGTTGGTGAAGTTATAGTCACTGTTGGTCAGTATATCACTTACCCTTGCACCATGTGGAAAATCAAACAGGTACGTCATAATCTTGTTGGTGAAGTTTGAACAGGTTTGGATAAGTCCTTCTATGGGGACAGACAGAGTGACAGACAGACGACACCGAAGCGAATACAATAGTCCGTCCCTTGTACGTTTTTATTATCTACTATTGTAAATTGTAATAATAAAGGAAGGACGGACTAAAAATGTGTTCAGACATAGTCGACGACCGTCGATCGACGCGACGAGGTGAAAATCGAGGCAGTGTGGACATGGAGTATTGGAGTGTGGACACAGCTTAATATCGTGAAATCTTACCTGCTAATGTGTAGTCCATGTCGAATCCATAGAATTTGATATTTTCTAAGTGTAAACTTCTATTGACGAAAATTCTGAAATCAGAAGAGAAAAACAAGAAATTAGAAACGAATTTGGTCGAATATCAGTTTCAAAGGTAAATGAAAACTTCTATTGCCGCAAAATTCTGAAATCAGAAGAAAACCACATATTAAACCATATTGATTATCTGAAGAACATCATAATTTTATTACATTATTACAGTATGATCGCTGTAAACCATCTAAATCCAAAATAGGTTCTCCATTCAAAATGACCTTATGACACGTCTCTTCTACATACTGATTGATAACTCCGCACCTCCGTAGTTGTTAGCCCAAGGAACTTTGGATCTGTAGGGTGGTGGTGGTATCTTCATAATTACATTTTTACTTTCCTTATCCTATAGGAAGGAAAGTAATGTAATCGGGTCAAATTTTCGATGGTCAGATTTTAGTGCCAAAACACGTTTTGAGGTCCCTAGAGCCTAAATCCAAAGTTTCAGCCATTGGTCCGTGTGTGTGTCTCTGTCTCCTGTCTGTAAACAAAATATCTCGAGAACGGTAAGAGCTAGAGACTTGAAATTTGGTATGTATCTTTCAAATGTGACAAGCAAGGATGCGACACGAAACTTTTGAATAACTGAATGGATAGTAGATCAGATTGAGAAACGTAGCGGCGTAGAGATCTGCATAGCGCACCACCTGAGGGGAGAAGAACCAAATAAGTACAACAAGGTAGAAACACACTGCCCTTACCTCACGTGAGCTCACGGGAAGTGTAGCTATCGTGAACGAAATCACCTACTATATTATGGATTATGGGAGAACTTTGAACCACATCTTTCTGATTCCCCATGAGCTCACGTGACTAAAGAGTAGAGCGTTTCTAACCTCTACCTATAAAAAAGCAACCTCCGTGACCGAGCGGGTATCACACTAGGTTTGCACGCCGGAGGTCCCGGGTTCGATTCCCGGCGGTTTCAAAGTTTTTTCGGCTCTGTGCTTGGAGTTCGCGGTGCACTCAGCCTCGTGAGAACAAGCTACTGTAATCGAGTAGCGACCAGTGATTCATCCCTAAAGCGAATTGAATTTAGTTTAAAAAGAAAAATTCCCCTGATTTCCATGGAAAACAAACTATTTACAGAGTTAAAAAAAAAGAACATATTCACAAGGTAACAAAACACTTACTATAACAACTATAAAAGAATTTTTTAGCCCGTAGTTTACTCGATCGTGGTTAAAGAAAATGAGTACCTATGTACCTACCAATTTCCTTTAATATTCAGTTTATTATTATTACTCTTCAATTTCGGGACGATAAGACCTTGGCAGTTACAGTTCCCTCTATAAAAAAGAAAATTGATGCGGGCATTTAGGCTTACAAACCACTCAGCAGCTCTGAACTTCAAGGCCTACAAATTGGGTCTATACCTATAAGCGTATAAAATCCTTTAGTCCTTAGGCCTTTAGAGGTAAAAATCGGTAGGCACTATTATTTCATAAGGGACGATAAGTACACCCACATCTGTGACAGGGGAAAACAAACATGCTGATACTAAAATTGCAAACGGTGCAAACTTAATTGTGTCGGAGTCTATCGTCAATGAAATTGAAATAATAATAATAATAATGATTGTTTACGCGATACCGGGTCGGTCGACCTACGCCACCCGGTAATATTTGTCTAGAGAGGCCACAAACTTGTTATTAAGGAGCGCGGTAGCGCTCCGCCCCGCCAAGTCAAGAAAGTTTGACCGCGCTATAAATATTTGCTTGTAGATAGTAGTATATGAAACAGGCTCTGAACCGACAAGCTGGGTTCGAATCCTGGCCAGGGCGGAAATTTTCTAACCGAACCTTTCCGTTCTTGGATAGGTATGGATGTAAAATAATGTGCCTTGAATCCTGTATCCTGTCTTCCTTCTCTCTTCGATTTCGGGACGATAAGACCATAGCAGTTACAGTTCCCTCGGTCAAACCTCTTAAAAAAAGCATCAATAATTATTCCAAATATCTGAATGGCGATTATTTCTAGAAAAACACAAATACCTAGTATCCAATAATAATAACAACTATGGTGCTCACTGCAGCATTGTAGGATTTTCCCAATATCTCAATAATCCTAAAATCCAATGTTTACCTACCTTGCTGGCACCGAACGCTATGGGCATTTATATGTCATAGCTACTCATTTTCCTCACGAGGCTGAGTGGAAGGATTTTTCCCAATATCTCAATAATCCTAAAATCCAATGTTTACCTACCTTGCTGGCACCGGTCGCTATGCGCATTTATATGTCATACCTACTCATTTTCCTCACGAGGCTGAGTGGGCTCGTACTTTTCGGACTTTCCATAGGAATAATAATAAAAACGGTAAGAATAATGTTAATCCAAATATCTGATTGGCCAAAATTTGTTTCAGTCTGCTTTTCTTCATAAAGGGCACGTTCAAAGTCGCGCCCGTTTTAAAATAAATTTACGAAAAAAAAATCTTCATAAAATGGGGTACTTTGTTCGACATAAGGCTTGAGATACTCACCTACTCATGAGAGGTAGTTCAGAGTTGAAGCGCTGCTCATGGGCCACGGTAGATTCATGCGGCATGAGCATGGCTGGAGCACGGAACATATAACTGAATGGGTAGTAGATCAGATTGAGAAACGTAGCGGCGTAGAGATCTGCATAGCGCACCACCTGAGGGGAGAAGAACCAAATATTTCAAATAAGGTAAAAATACACTGCCCTTACCTCACGTGAGCTCACGGGAAGTGTAGCTATCGTGAACGAAATCACATACTATATTATGGATTATGGGAGAACTTTGAACCACATCTTTCTTATTCTCTATGAGCTCACGTGACTAAAGAGTAGAGCGTTTCTAACCTCTACCTATAAAAAAGCAACTTCCGTGACCGAGTGGGTATTACACTAGGCTTGCACGCCGGAGGTCCCGGGTTCGATTCCGGGCGGGTTCAAAGTTTTTTCGGCTCTGGCTTGGAGTTCACGGTGCACTCAGCCTCGTGAGAACCAGCTACTGTAATCGAGTAGCGACCAGTGGCGGCATTACCGGTGTAAAAATATTATTGAAATATGGAAATTGATTGGAAAGGAGGCACTTGGTAATGCTGTGATATCCACTAAAGTTGTGAAAAAGTTCGGCTTCAACACAAATGTTGAGAGAAACACACTGTCCCCACGTCACGTGAGGGAAGTGTAGCTATCATGAACGAAATGTTGACCTTGATCAGGTAATTTTGACCGCAATTTGAATTTTCCGATTAAATTACAATGGAGCAGTTGCAGTTCGGTAAAAATTATTAGTAAATGGTCGATTCCTATGTAAAAAGTTGTGAAAAATCCAAATATCAAAACTCTGAAAAGTAAAAGGTCGAAAATTCAATTTTCATTTTCCGTTCTAATGAAAGAATTCAAAGATGTGTGACGTCAGAGTTCAGGCAGTTGCCTCAAAATTCCGCGAGGTAGCGCCAGTGTGCAAGCACGCTTGCGGAGGAACAGAAAGAAATGCGCAGAAACGTATGCGCACAAACACATCAATGGGTTCTGCCTGCGAGGGAGCTTTGCTCGGGACATTTGATGTGACGTCATCGTATACGATAGCGTATGCCGTGACGTCAGAGTTCAAGATTTACCGGTATTTTTTTAATCGATTTATTTCGGGATCTAGAAGTCGTAGAAGAAAAAGAAAAATTCGGTTGGTCCTCATTTTTCCTGCTCTTTGACTCTGAAACATCACCCAAGTAAGCGCAACTGATCTATTGAATTACCTGAGAGGAGAAGAAAGTCTGTCTGGACCCGGATCGGAATAGAGATCCCATCATCCCGTATGAGAGATCCATCTTGTGTGTCACGTCGCGAATACTGGCACGGAGCTTCGAGATATCTGGCTTTTCCTAATCAATCTTATCGTCCCGAAATCTGAGGAGGATAGGATTAGGACCAGCCGTTCCGAGTAGGATATTGTTCACCTCAGGTAAGAATCGAACCGGCAACCTAGCGCTCACAAGGCAGCGCTATCTTCCAAGCTGGCTAGGCAGAACAGTGCCACGATTTTCTCATAGTGTAAAAATAGTCAACTCCATGTTACCTCAGAATAGTCACCAAAACATCACCTAGTCCTGTTCAGTACCACTACACAAGGAAATTATACTTCCGTCCCATCCCCAGCAGAGAATAGGATAGAACTAACAAGCAGGGTCCGTCCCTCCGGGAATTTTTTAGCCTGTAGTGATTAGAGAAAATCAGTACCTATCTATGTACCTACATAATTTGTTTAATTTTCAGTTTATTATTATTCTTGATTTGATTTTTTGATTTTACTTTTATGTTATGATTTAAAATCAAGACTAGAGCCCGTTCTTCCTTTATTCCCAATATAAGGTTTAAGTCACCCATTCATTTATTGGCCTTGCTCGGCGTAGCTTAACATAGGTAACGCTAAAACCGGTCTTAAATGATCGGCTGAAGTGTTATCTAAAACTTTCTCGCTTTGAGTTCATAGGTCGTCGCGACAAATTTCGAGATCAGTGCTCATTTGTGTGAGAAAATGTGAAAAAAATCCCCCAAAAACCAGTTTTTTTGGTTTTTTGGCTTTATGGTTTTCTGGACAAAATTTGCACCACCATTTTCGTGATCCTGGTAATAAGACCTTTAATTTGATATATAGGTCGACCAGGTTTGGATAAGTCCTTCTATGGGGACAGACTGACTGACAGATAGAAACACAGACGACACCGAAGCGAATACAATAGTCCGTCCCTACCTTTTTTATTACTATTGTAATAATAAAGGAAGGACGCACTAAAAAGGACAATATGTACGTATGTAATATGCATCTGCACTTGTCCAAAGGGAAGTCAACATATGACTAGAGACCTCGGGACGTTACGCCCTTTATGTGATGTGGAAGCTTCTCTCTATATACACTTGCAGTATATTCAAACATGGTAATATTATGTACAAAATATGGCGAGAAACTTTCTCCACACTAAGTTCCTATTTGGCAATTAGTAATTTATTTTTAGCTAAATGATTTTCAATTTATTTTTAGCTACATTATTTTCAATTTATTTTTAGCTAAATTATTTTCAATTTATTTCTAGCTAAATTATTTTCAATTTATTTTTAGCTATATTATTTTCAATTAAAGCTAAATTATTTTCAATTTATTTTTGGCTAAATTATTTT
>NW_007378580.1:9560-16522 GCF_000475195.1 Diaphorina citri | reverse complement strand
AACTACGGAGTTACTAGTTAAAACAGTCGGAACAATCAAGCTTCTCATCGCCGAAGAACATTCGCGATCCAACGCCCAAGCTAAAGGCGGTTTCGCCTAAATAGGACTTGCCTATTACCAGCAAGAGCCTTATCGGACCGAAAGAGGATAGGAACAGAAGAGAAAGAAAGCTAAAGGCCTGCTATTCTGGAACCGTCAATGTCAAGAGAGATTACTCTGGAGAATTTTTTTAGAGTTAGGAGTAATAGAAACAAATCAAAGTAAACGTTCTTGAACTCAACTAAGGAATGGGTTCCGTGTAAGGAGGAACTGAACTCGCTGTCGAATTGGTTACGGGTAGGGCATCATACAGAGTCTAGTCTATCCGCTCTTCTCTGTGTTTATGAAGGGTAAAATGAAAGGTTCATGTATATGTATTGGTTAATAGCAAGATAGGATATCCTGTCCAGCTACTTGTTTTGGGGAGGTGGTCTGAGATAACGATATGGAAACCAATCGGAAATATATAGAAGGGTCAAAGGAACAAAGAACCGGATTGTAGCTAGAATTATACACAGAAGTACTGCTATAAAACCAGAAGGAAAACCATGTCTTTCAACTGTGGTAAATTTATAAAACGTTAAGTTTATGTTCACGTTTAAAGTTAAAAACAGGTACCCACCCTTAGCTTGGGCCTGGAAGACGTACCATTGAGTAAGAAGAGACAAAGGGTCTACATAAGTTCTAGTTCTGCTCCTGCTTCTTCTTCCTTGCACTACAGTGCGCTGGGCTCCAATGGTGCAGTGCACTGCGTGTGGGGTACTACTTCTGATGTCACCTGCTTCTCTCGCTATCATCCTCACTCGCTCTCGCCTCTGGGTCAGGGTTCGTCACTGCTCTCTCTCTTCTTACCCTTGTGCTCTCTCCACTCACTCAACAATTTTTTTCTTGTGAAGAACCTCACTCAACATTTTTTTGTTATGAGAACTCACTCAACATTTTTTTCTTGATGAGAACTCACTCAACCATTTTTTTATGAGAACTCACTCTTGCCAGCCTAGTTAGCTTAGTTGGTAGTGCGTCTGCCTTGTAAGCGCTAGGCCGCGGGTTCGATTCCCGCCCGGGGCGGATTTTATCCTGAACGGATAATGTTCGTTCTCGGAACGGCTGGCTTTCTCCTATCCTGTATCCTGTCTTCCTTCTCTCTTCGATTTCGGGACGATAAGACCATAGCAGTTACAGTTCCCTCGGTCAAACCTCTTAAAAAAAGCATCAATAATTATTCCAAATATCTGAATGGCGATTATTTCTAGAAAAACACAAATACCTAGTATCCAATAATAATAAAAACGGTAAGAATAATGTTAATCCAAATATCTGATTGGCCAAAATTTGTTTCAGTCTGCTTTTCTTCATAAAGGGCACGTTCAAAGTCGCGCCCGTTTTAAAATAAATTTACGAAAAAAAAATCTTCATAAAATGGGGTACTTTGTTCGACATAAGGCTTGAGATACTCACCTACTCATGAGAGGTAGTTCAGAGTTGAAGCGCTGCTCATGGGCCACGGTAGATTCATGCGGCATGAGCATGGCTGGAGCACGGAACATATAACTGAATGGATAGTAGATCAGATTGAGAAACGTAGCGGCGTAGAGATCTGCATAGCGCACCACCTGAGGGGAGAAGAACCAAATAAGTACAACAAGGTAGAAACACACTGCCCTTACCTCACGTGAGCTCACGGGAAGTGTAGCTGTCGTGAACGAAATCACCTACTATATTATGGGAGAACTTTGAACCACATCTTTCTGATTCCCTATGAGCATTCCGTTGGTTCTCATTTTTCCTGCTCTTTGACTTTGAAACCTCACCCAAGTAAGCGCAACTGTTCTATTGAATTACCTGAGAGGAGAAGAAAGTCTGTCTAGATCCGGATCGGAATAGAGATCCCATCATTCCGTATGAGAGATCCATCTTGTGTGTCACGTCGCGAATACTGGCACGGAGCTTCGAGATATCTGGCTTTTCCTAATCAACAGAAACCAAGATCAAGATAAATGCAAATAACTATTTGGAAAAGAATCTTCACAAATTAAAATAAATATTAAAAAGACAATTGAGATCAACATGTTAGAACGATTATTTTAAGAGGTTTGATAGAGGGCATTGTAACTGCTAGAAGGTCTTATCGTCCCGAAATCAAAGAGATAAGGAAGACAGGACAGGAGAAAGCCAGCCGTTCCGAGAACGAACATTATCCGTTCAGGATAAAATTCACTCCGGACGTGAATCAAACGGTCTAGCGCTATGCAAATAACTATTTGGAAAAGAATCTTCACAAATTAAAATAAATATTAAAAAGACAATTGAGATCAACATGTTAGAACGATTATTTATTTTAAGAGGTTTGATAGAGGGCATTGTAACTGCTAGAAGGTCTTATCGTCCCGAAAGCCAATAGAGAAGGAAGACAGGATAGGAGAAAGTCAGCCGTTCCGAGAACGAAGATAAAATTCGCTCCGTACGGGAATCAAACGGTCTAGCGCCAACAAGGCTGTTAGAACAAACTTGCTGCGTGAGTTTATGTGAAAAGCATGAAGCAGAAAAGAACCATCCAAAAATATGTAAATTTAATTGCGGGGGGACACAAAGTCAGTTTAAACTCAGTTTAAGTTTAACTCTCGGATTAAGCAATTTGATTGGTTCATTTTTTTTTAATATAAAAATTAGATTACTTAAACCGAGATTAAATTTGATTGGTTGATTTTTTTTTTAATATAAAAATTTAGATTACTTAAACCGAGATTAAAACTTGAAAGGAGAGGAGTTTAAACTCACTTTGTGGACTCCCCGATCCTAAATCGAACAAAGGATATGTTTTACATTTCTCACTTACCTTGGTACTCGAGTCCAAATTCTTGTACATTTCTCTCAGCCTCACGTCCAGGGCCTGTAGTTCGGAGAATAGCTGACACTTGTCTCGTACATTTCTCACTTACCTTGGTACTCGAGTCCAAATTCTTGTACATTTCTCCCAGCCTCACGTCCAGGGCTTGTAGTTCGGAGAATAGCTGACACTTGTCTCGTACATTTCTAGTACATTTCTCACTTACCTTGGTACTCGAGTCCAAATTCTTGTACATTTCTCCCAGCCTCACGTCCAGGGCTTGTAGTTCAGAGAATAGCTGACACTTGTCTCGTACATTTCTAGTACATTTCTCACTTACCTTGGTACTCGAGTCCAAATTCTTGTACATTTCTCCCAGCCTCACGTCCAGGGCTTGTAGTTCAGAGAATAGCTGACACTTGTCTCGTACATTTCTAGTACATTTCTCACTTACCTTGGTACTCGAGTCCAAATTCTTGTACATTTCTCCCAGCCTCACGTCCAGGGCTTGTAGTTCAGAGAATAGCTGACACTTGTCTCGTACATTTCTAGTACATTTCTCACTTACCTTGGTACTCGAGTCCAAATTCTTGTACATTTCTCCCAGCCTCACGTCCAGGGCTTGTAGTTCAGAGAATAGCTGACACTTGTCTCGTACATTTCTAGTACATTTCTCACTTACCTTGGTACTCGAGTCCAAATTCTTGTACATTTCTCCCAGCCTCACGTCCAGGGCTTGTAGTTCAGAGAATAGCTGACACTTGTCTCGTACATTTCTAGTACATTTCTCACTTACCTTGGTACTCGAGTCCAAATTCTTGTACATTTCTCCCAGCCTCACGTCCAGGGCTTGTAGTTCAGAGAATAGCTGACACTTGTCTCGTACATTTCTAGTACATTTCTCACTTACCTTGGTACTCGAGTCCAAATTCTTGTACATTTCTCCCAGCCTCACGTCCAGGGCTTGTAGTTCAGAGAATAGCTGACACTTGTCTCGTACATTTCTAGTACATTTCTCACTTACCTTGGTACTCGAGTCCAAATTCTTGTACATTTCTCCCAGCCTCACGTCCAGGGCTTGTAGTTCAGAGAATAGCTGACACTTGTCTCGTACATTTCTAGTACATTTCTCACTTACCTTGGTACATAATCGATACCTACGATCGATACCTAAAGAATCGAAATCGTTTTCAGAAATCGATTTTTTTCCATTGTTTACATTTTGGACTTAGGATTTTTTTGAAAACTTTTGAAAATAATTTTTTGTGAAAACTTTTGGAAATAATAAATTCTCTTTTTTTTCATTCTTCTAAATAATCTAAAATCTAAATGAACCTTTTCCAATAATTTTGTTTAATGTCAGTTTAATTATGTTCAAAGCTCTTTTTCAAGTGAACCTTTTCAAATAATTTTGTTTAATGTCAGTTTAAGTAATTATGTTCAAAGCTCCTTTTCAAGTGAACCTTTTCTTCCCTTTCAAATTTTGTTTAATGTCAGTTTAATTATTACTTACTTACCTCCAAGTTTAATTGTTACTTATGTTTAAGGTATTTTCTATGTAACACTGTCAAATTAATGTCCTAATTGAGTGTTCACCTAGCCTTTTTGTTGGTTTTTTTGTTTTTTTATCTGTGAATCCTGAAGTGCTCTGAACACCATGGTGCTCACCAGAGAGCAAGCAAAGCAGGCCTTGGCTGTTGCCAAGAACAAACGAGAGAGATATTGGCAGAGAATCCAGGTCCGCCACGACCTCATCCCACAGCTGGCAGATCCAACGATATTAAATCAATTCAAGGTAAGACTGGCCGCCTTAGACCAAACATTCCTTGAATTTGAAGCAGCACAGAACAAGATTGTTGAGCTCAATGCACTGGTTGAGGAGGTTGACCAGATCAAAGACGTATTATCGGTGGGTAAGTCCTTTGAGGACATGTTTTACAATATTAAAAGTGCTGAGAGTACTTATGCTCCCCCTCTTGTACCAGAACCAAACCCTGTGGTTCCACCTCCGAATTATTTTTCACATTTTCCAGTTTATACGGGGTTGGTGTTTCTACCAGTCAGCTTTTTTCAGGCAGTTCTATTTGGCTATTCGTTTCTGTTAATTCTTTTTTACGCAATTTTCCCCAATTATTCCTTAGACTACCTCTCTTCACCATTCACTCCGTTTCTAATTACTGAAAAGTTGTCAAAATCACTTCGTGTAGTAATAAAAGTGCTGCTCGAATAGGAATCTTTTTTTTTTCAAGAGGTTTGACGGAGGAACTGTCTCGAGTCCAAATTCTTGTACATTTCTCCCAGCCTCACGTCCAGGGCTTGTAGTTCGGAGAATAGCTGACACTTGTCTGTCCACACATGTAGCTCCTGTACAAGTTCTGGTATAATGAGGAACGTACGCCATCCTCGGATCTTCTTGGACTTGAGGATGTCACCAAATATGTGATCCCCTACGTATAGAACATCTGGGGAGAGAACATACAGTGGTTATGGGGTTGACCTCAAGTCGTATTCTGCCATTCTTCTCTCTTCGCTTTCGGGACGATAAGACCTTAGCAGTTACAGTTCCTTCTATCAAAAAAGCATTTGAATTACTACTGTTCAGATCTTAGTTAAATTCAAAGCTCATCTTTTTCTTCGGAAGTTACTCTATTTTCTTTTTCTCCTCTTTATAGTATTATGATTGTTTAAATATAAGCAAGGTTCTTATTATAAATGCAATTTTCATTTTAAAAACACTGTATTCAATACATGTTCAAGATCTTGTTTCGACGGTGGTAGTAAAGGGACTTTTTCAGTGTCAATCTGCAGGGTATATTCTATTCTATTTTCCTTTGGGGCAGCTTTGTTTTCGCTCACCTTTTCCCTTGGCGCCAATCCCTCAAGTCGTATCCTGCCTTTCTTCTCTTTTTACTTTCGGGACGATAAGACCTTAGCAGTTACAGTTCCTTCTATCAAAAAAGCAGTTGAATTACTGTTCAGATCTTAGTTAAATTCAAGGCTCATCTTTTTCTTCGGAAGTTACTCTATTTTCTCTTTCTCCTCTTTTTAGTAGTATGATTGTTTAAATATAAGCAAGGTTCTTATTATAAATGTAATATATGTTCAAGATCTTGTTTCGACGGTGGTAGTAAAGGGACTTTTTCAGTGTCAATCTGCAGGGTATATTCTATTTTCCTTTGAGGCAGCTTTGTTTTCGCTCACCTTTTCCCTTGGCGCCAATGAGTTCGGTGAACACATTGCACGAGCCTCCACTATACACCTGTCCATGCTGCAGGGGGCCCATGTGTGTGCCCACCTTGAGCCGGCCAGATTTGGTATCGACCTCCCGTAATACGGTGCCCTCACCAAAGAACGACGGCTTGCAAGCGTCCACCACGATGATTTCGAAATAGGTGCGCCAATTCCGATGAGGCTCGTCCGGCTAGAATAGATTAGAATAGAGAAAAATAATAGAATAGAATAATAAAGATAACATTGAATAGAATTGAGAAAGATGAAAATGGTATACCTATAATTATTTTTCAAGCGTCCACCACGATGATTTCGAAATAGGTGCGCCAATTCCGATGAGGCTCGTCCGGCTAGAATAGATTAGAATAGAGAAAAATAACAGAATAGAATAATAAAGATAACATTGAACAGAATTGAGAAAGATAAAAATGGTACCTATACCTATAATTATTTTTCCACATTTTCCAGTTTATACGGGGTTGGTGTTTCTACCAGTCAGCTTTTTTCAGGCAGTTCTATTTGGCTATTCGTTTCTGTTAATTCTTTTGTACGCAATTTTCCCCAATAATTCCTTAGACTACCTCTCTTCACCATTCACTCCGTTTCTAATTACTGAAAAGTTGTCAAAATCACTTCGTGTAGTAATAAAAGTACTTACTTGTGCTGCTTGAATAGGAATATTTTTTTTTTTTTAAAGAGGTTTGACAGAGGAACTGTAACTGCTATGGTCTTATCGTCCCGAAATCGAAGAGAGAAGGAAGACAGGATAGGAGAAAGCCAGCCGTTCCGAGAACGAACATTATCCCATCAGGATAAAATCCGCCCCGGGCGGGAATCGAACCCGCGGCCTAGAGCTTACAAGGCA
>NW_007378580.1:0-9167 GCF_000475195.1 Diaphorina citri | reverse complement strand
AGCCCACTCCGAGGCTTAGGTGTAGGGGCGAACAGCCCTAAAGGATGGGTTAAGCTACTAGGAATCTACGAATCTACTTGTGCTGCTCTTGAGGATAAAATTCCATACCTCGGCTGGGATTGAACCCATGCCCTCCTGTTTACCAGGCGAGCGCCTTGACCACTACACCACCGAGATAGACTTGAAGGACATGCTAAGGTTACCACACCGTACACCTGTCTTATGACTTGTGTATTCCGGGGGAGAGTTGGGGGACTCGAACCACCAACCTCCACACCAGAAGTCCACTACACTACTGAGGATGGTCTTACCTGGAAGATAGACTTGAAGGACATGCTAAGGTTACCACACCTTACACCTGTCTTATGACTTGTATATTCCGGGGGAGAGTTGGGGGACTCGAACCACCAACCTCTACACCCGAAGTCCCTAAACTACTGAGTATGGTCTTACCAGGAAGATAGACTTGAAGGACAGTACTGAGGATGGTCTTACCTGGAAGATAGACTTGAAGGACATGCTAAGGTTGCCACACCGTACACCTGTCTTATGACTTGTATACTCAGGGGAGTTAGTGAAGAAGTTGATGAGACACGCTATCAGATAGGTCTCGGGTAGATTGAACAAGGTGTTGAGTACGTAGACACGGGATTCGTCTAACTGGAGGAACTTGTTAGAGTATAGCTCGTACACTTGAGATCTGCAAATCAAAAGTATAAGTGTAAAATATAAGTATAAGTGAAGTATAGGTAAACAAAGTGTTGAGTACGTAGACACGGGATTCGTCTAACTGGAGGAACTTGTTTGAGTATAGCTCGTACACTTGAGATCTGCAAACCAAAAGTATAAGTACAACTATAAAATATAAGTATAAGTGAAGTATTGCTTGATCTTATTTTGATTCGTTCAAATAGATCAAGTATAGATGTAATTATTATTATTAAAAAAAAAGTATAGGTAAACAACGTGTTGAGTACACAGACACAATACTTCCTATTTCGGTGATGGATCAACACGAAAACAACAGAAAGTAACCCGTTGGAAGTACACAGTACACACTTGCAATTGAAATGTGAGTTTTTTTGTCGCTGAGAGGTATCGACTCCGCGACCCTCTGCATAGCAAGCAAGAGCGTTACCACAATGTCTATAATGGATTAGAAATTATGGTTATTATTCAGAAGTCACGACAGTAAAAAATAAAGCTCTTATTTGTGTTTAACCTGACCCTATAATAACACTGGTCACTGCTCATTTGTGACACCTCCTTTTTGGAACAATTTTTAGAAATAATGGTTATTATTCAGAAGTCACGACCATAAAAAATAAAGCTCTTCTTTGTGTTTAACCTAACCCTATAATAACACTGGTCACTGCTAATTTGTGACAGCTCCATTTTGTAGCAATTTTCCATTTAAGTGAATTCTGGACAAGTACCAGAATTATAAAACAGGGAAGAGGTACTCACGGTTTTAGAAACTCAAATCCGTGTACAATTTAAAAAAAAAGTATAGGTAAACAACGTGTTGAGTACACAGACACAATACTTCCTATTTCGGTGATGGATCAACACGAAAACAACAAAAAGTAACCCGTTGGAAGTACACAGTACACACTTGCAATTGAAATGTGAGTTTTTTTTGTCGCTGAGAGGTATCGACTCCGGGACCCTCTGCATAGCAAGCAAGAGCGAAACCACAATGTCTAATGGATTAGAAATTATGGTTATTATTCAGAAGTCACGACAATAAAAAATAAAGCTCTTTTTTGTGTTTAACCTGACCCTATAATAACACTGGTCACTGATCATTTGTGACACCTCCTTTTTGGAACAATTTTTAGAAATTATGGTTATTATTCAGAAGTCACGACAGTAAAAAATAAAGCTCTTTTTTGTGTTTAACCTAACCCTATAATAACACTGGTCACTGCTCATTTGTCCCACCTCCTTTTTGGAACAATTTTTCATTGACGTGATTTCTGACCAAGTACTGAAGTTATAAAATAGGGAAGAGGTAGGGATGGGCGATATATATCGATATTTCCGAATATCGATATCGGAAATATCGATATTTTTATAAATATCGCTCATCCCTAGGAAGAGGTACTCACGGTTTTAGAAACTCAAATCCGTGTACGACTGCTCTATCGTCAAACTCAAAAATAAGGATAAAATTCTAGACCTCGAATGAAACTGAACCCACACCCTCCTGATTACCAAGCGAGGCAGTGTAGTCATGTCAATAATCAAGCTCATTCATACCCCGACACTCACTCCGTGTACGCATACAAGAATATTGCCATAGGCGTCTACTTTGATTAGATTGCCATAGAGAGAGTCGAACCAGAGACCTCTGGAATGGAAGGAAAACACACAGGCATTAGAATAAAATAAATAGTAAGTAACCAATAGAAATAATTAAATGCAATTTCTTTATGATATTAGGTATGTCACAATTTTTGGTGCTCACTGCAGCATTGGAGGATTTCCTCACCGACATCATGTTGACCTTCAGGCTCCATCCGATTGTACTGACTGCTGACATCAAACAGATGTATCGTTGCATCAAGTTGGATCCTCGAGATAGTCCCTATCAACAGATTCTCTGGAGATTCAATGGAATGGAAGGAAAACACACAGGCATTAGAATAAAATAAATAGTAAGTAACCAATAGAAATAATTAAATGCAATTTCTTTGTGTTATCATGTCACAATTTTTGGTGCTCACTGCAGCATTGGAGGATTTTCGATTTTGTAAAAATCTCAATAATCCCAACACCCAATGTTTACCTACCATGCTGAGTGGGTCCCACAACAGTCAGTCACGGAATCAATAATTTGCATGATACAATTTTTTCGATCCCACCGGAAATCGAACCCGGGTCTCCCGCGTGCAAGGCGAGCGCAGTGACCACTACTCCATGGAAGCTGACTACTTTAATTTGAAGAAACCATTTACTGATGGAATTTATAATTAATATCGAGGGGTGGCACTTAGAACGTTATGGAAATGCACGTTTCAAATAACCAATTTACTATCTTATTTGAATGGGTTAAAGGCAGAGCGGACCAAGTAAAAAATCGACTTTTTGAGTATTGACTTCACTTTAGTGGTGTATTGAAATGAGAGCAAAAACAAAATGGCTATCTCTAAACTTTGACTCTATTTATCTCAAAACGCATTTTTTTCGACTTCGTCCCCTTTGGCTCTCGGCCAATCATTAGTCTCACCTGATAGGAAAGGAGGGGTCGTATTCAAACTCTCTAATTTGCTCAGGGTAGCCCATGTCTATCAGTCTCTCTTTCTCTAGATTAAACCCAAGCCTCTCGTACTGGGGGGATTTGTACTCTGAAAAACAATAAGAAAGCAGTCGGTTCTTAATAATCGTGGTAAATGTCGCTGTTTCAAGAGGTTCGATGGGGAGATCAGGGAAAAGTGTACTCCTTTCGGGAAACTTTCAGAAACGGAACCGAACCATCTTGGATTTCCTATGGTTTAGTTTAGTACAACCATCAAGCTAAAAGAGCTTGAGGAGAGATGAAAGTATGTAAAATACAACCGAACTGTAACAACGGAGGTATCATCGGCCAGAAAGCGAACAGCAAAGATAGACAGAAAGCCGTTCCGAGAACGAACTTCATCTGTTTAGGATAAAATCCATGGAATGGAAGGAAAACACACAGGCATTAGAATAAAATAAATAGTAAGTAACCAATAGAAATAATTAAATGCAATTTCTTTGTGTTATTAGTTATTAGGTATGTCACAATTTTTGGTGCTCACTGCAGCATTGGAGGATTTCCGATTTTCCAAAAATCTCAATAATCCTAAATGGCACCGGTCGCTATGCGCATTTAGATGTCATAGCTACTCATTTTCCTCACGAGGCTGAGTGGGCCCCGCAACAGCCAGTCACGACCCGCTCTTCCGATCTCGAGGCTGAGTGGCCCCCGCAACAGCCAGTCACGAAATTAATCAATTTTTTTTCACCCCACCGGGAATCGAACCCGGGTCTCCCGCGTGCAAGGCGATCGCAATGACCACTACCCACTACAGCATTAAAACTGACTATTTCAATTCGAAGAAACTATTTACTGATGAGGTTTGTAATGAATATCGAGGGGGTGGCACTTACAACGCTTTCAAAAGACCTATTTACTATCTCATTTTTAGTCTCACCTGATAGGAAAGGAGGGGTCGTATTCAAACTCTCTAATTTGCTCAGGGTAGCCCATGTCTATCAGTCTCTCTTTCTCTAGATTAAACCCAAGCCTCTCGTACTGGGGGGATTTGTACTCTGAAAGAAGAAGAATAGTCGGTGAATTACTATTGTGTATTTTATTGAACGAAGAAGAACTCATATGTAAAGTGAAGGATAAATGTAAGATCGAAGATGTTTTATTGGAAAATTAATGACAATGAAAAAGCTCAGGGAAGAGAGGAAGGCAGGGAAAACTATCTATTGAGATGTTGGTACTGGTACCTAAATATGTACTTGTAAAATTATTAATTTTTGACGGAATTCTAATGATCCCCCTCCCAAAATTGAAAATTAGAGTGTTTTCTGGTCGATCATAAGAAGTAGAAAATTCTTTAACCCCGCCGGAAATCGAACCCCCCCGGGACCTGCGATGTACAAGCCGTGTGATATCCACTTGGGCACGGAGATTGTTTTAACAAGCTGGGTCCGTCCCTCCGGGAATTTTTTAGCCCGTAGTTTATTCGATCGTGATTAGAGAAAATCAGTAGGTACTCAAGTACCTACCTAATTTGTTTAATAATCAGTTTATTATTATTCTTGATTTGATTTTTCGATTTTACTTTCATGTAATGATTTAAAATCGAGACTAGAGCCCGTTCTCCCTTTATTCCCAATATAAGGTTCAAGTCACCCATCCATTCATTGGCCTTGCTCGGCGTAGCTTAACATAGGTGACGCTAAAACCGGTCTTAAAATAACGACTGAAGTATCTAAAACTTTCTCGCTTTGAGTTCATAGGTCGTCGCGACAAATTTCAAGATCAGGAGTCAGGAGCTCATTTGTGTGAGAAAATGTGAAAAAAATCCCCCAAAAACCAGTTTTATTGGCTTTTTGGTTTTCTGGACAAAATTTGCATCACCACTTTCGTGTTCCTGATAAAAAGACCTTTAATTTGATATATAGGTCGAACCCTTGCACCATGTGGAAAATCAAACAGGTACGTCATAATCTTGTTGGTGAAGTTATAGTCACTGTTGGTCATTATATCACTTACCCTGGCACCATGTGGAAAATCAAACAGGTACGTCATAATCTTGTTGGTGAAGTTATAGTCACTGTTGGTGAGCAGGAAGGCTTTGGCACCACTCTCTTGTATTCTGGCCAGGAACATGGGCAATCTCTCATCCTTCTTCACATACTCGTCCAGATTCTTGATGGTCTCACTCTTGAGATCCCCGTGCGTGTGTACCCAGTCTACAGCGTTACGAACATCCTGGGGGAACAAGGAATGTGGAGGTGAGAGATTTTTTTTAAAGGGCTTTAACTTCTAGCCAATGGCATTGGTATTGGTATGAGTAGGCCGTCGGCTATAATAAACGCCATATGTCACTGCGACCTGACTAGATCTTTTGTGACTTTATGGTCATTCTCGACATACTCGTCCAGATTCTTGATGGTCTCACTCTTGAGATCCCCGTGCGTGTGTACCCAGTCTACAGCGTTACGAACATCCTGGGGGACACAAGGAATGTGGAGGTGAGAGATTTTTTTAAAGGGCTTTAACTTCTAGCCAATGGCATTGGTATTGGTATGAGTAGGCCGTCGGCGTACTCATACCAATAAGCGCCATATGTCACTGCGACCTGACTAGATCTTTTGTGACTTTATGGTCATTCTCACTGGTTGGTCATTGTCATTCACCCTGGTTCCGAGTTGATAATAGATTAATCTAAAGGCATCAGTGCGTTTTAGAGCGGGGTTTACCAAATCAGAATTGAGATTGATCTAGGACTGAGCTATACTTAATACCCAGTTCAATACAGAATTGAAGTCAACTCCGTAAAACGCGGCCTAAGATAAGTGAAGAGGGATTCTATGCCAGCAGGGTCATCGCTTAGGCAGCCTAGTTAGGTTGGAAAGTAGCACGCCCGCCTAGTAAGCGCTAGATTGCGGCTTCGATCACCGCCCGGGGAGGGGACTCGAACCACCAACTTCCACACCAGAAGTCCACTACACTACTGAGGATGGTCTTACCTGAAAGATAGACTTAAAGGACACTACTGAGGAAGGTCTTACCTGGAAGATAGACTTGAAGGACATGCTAAGGTTACCACACCTTACACCTGTCTTATGACTTGTATACTCAGGGGAGTTGGTGAAGAAGTTGATGAGACACGCTATCAGATAGGTCTCGGGTAGATTGAACAACGTGTTGAGTACGTAGACACGGGATTCGTCTAACTGCAGGAACTTGTTCGAGTATAGCTCGTACACTTGAGATCTGCAAACCAAAAGTATAAGTACAAGTATAAAATATAAGTAAAAGTACACTTGAGATATGCAAACCAAAAGTATAAGTACAAGTGTAAAATATAAGTATAAGTATAAGTGAAGAGTGAAGTATTGCTTGATCTTATTTTGATTCGTTCAAATAAATCAAGTATAGATGTAATTATTATTATTCATTCACCCTGGTTCCGAGTTGATGTTAGATTAATCTAAAGGCATCAGTGCGTTTTAGAGCGGGGTTTACCAAATCAGAATTGAGATCGATCTAGGACTGAGCTATACTTAATACCCAGTTCAATACAGAATTGAAGTCAACTCCGTAAAACGCGACCTAAGATAAGTGAAGAGGGATTCTATGCCAGCAGGGTCATCGCTTAGGCAGCCTAGTTAGGTTGGAAAGTAGCACGCCCGCCTAGTAAGCGCTAGATTGCGAGTTCGATCACCGCCCGGGGAGGGGACTCGAACCACCAACTTCCACGCCAGAAGTCCACTACTACTGAGGATGGTCTTACCTGGAAGAGAGAGGGAGGGGGGGAGAGAGAGAGGGGGAGAGAGAGAGGGGGAGAGAGAGAGAGGGAGAGAGAGAGAGAGAGAGAGGAAGGATAGCGTAGGGAGGGACGAGAGGAGGAGGGGATGAGGGAGGGAAGGAGAGAGAGAGCGTGATAAAACTGAATGAACATTCTCTATCACGCCATTATGGTTTAATATCTACCAGCTTCAAATTTTATTAGGTTATTTCAAGCTGTATAAAAGCTTCAAACATTAAACTACATCAAGTGGAACTTTCATGTTCTATCAGTCGTGTCGAGCAAATTATAAAGGGTGTTCTATACAGTTCTATTAGTCCTGTCGAGCAAGTTATACAAGGTGGTCCAAAAATGTACGGAAAACAGACACACGATATATGCTACATGGAATAATAGAACAAATGAGTTGGAATAATAGAACAAATCCCAGTATTTGAGGAACCATGTAGCAGTTTGTAGCATGCTGCACTAAAGTATGCTTGAAACTCTTCACAATTGACAGGCAACATGATGCCGTGATGGTCTGTGCAGCATGCAGAGAGGGCACGGTTAGCCCAGTGGTAAAGCGTTTGTTTGCCATGCAGAAGGTCTCGGGTTCGAATCTCACCACCACAGAAAAAAAAAATACACTCATATTTCGATTGTAATTATTTCAGCGGGTTACTTTATGATGTTCTCGTGTTGACCCAGCACCCAAATGGGAAGTATTGTCTATCGCCCATCTGATGAGGGATATACTACAGGATGGGCATGCTACGACACAGACCACATGGTAGCAGTTGTTTCGTTGCTACGAAATGAAAACAATCACTGCAACATCCCTTGACTCCTTGACATTAACATCGCGAGTGAGAACCATCACAACAAATGAGTAAGCACTTATTTCGAATCTCCATGCGACAAAATTTAACGAAAATGAAATCTGTGTGTTTTCGAATATTTTGCGAAGAAAAACAAAATTTCATCGCTAATTAGAAATTTGTTTGACGTGTGTAAGAAAATCGATCAATAATAAGTTACAACATAAGGCAAACATTAGAAAGTACGTACGTGAAACGAAGAAATAGAATAAGGAGGAGGAGGAGGAGACGAAGGAGAAGGACAAAGAACAAAAATTCTGGAATTTGTTTCAAAATATTCATTTTGGTGGGGGGAAATGTTGGGTTCACGATTTTTGGTACCCCCTGTCCCTGCTAATTCCTAAATTCCTATAATACGTCTCGATCGAAACATCAAGTCAGTCTTAAACCAAGTGTCCATGAGTTCAGAGCTATCCCACAAGCTGTCACCAAAACGACCGCTCCAGCCTCGGTACCGAGTGATAAGTATCTCAACTACTCAACGAAAATCACGGTAAGAGACGACCCTCGACCCTTCTCCCTTTTCTAGCCCTACATTTTTTGGTCCTTTGCGGGTTCGGATTTCGTGAGCCTTTGTGTTTTCTCTTGCCCGAGTGAATATTTTGAACTCTTGTTACCTATTTCATTTTGTCCCGTGTCGGTACCGAGCCGTACCTTTTCGCGTATTTTACCTTTGTGGTGTCATTTTGGCATTTGTAACCTTTGTTTTTTTTGTGACCTTTGTCTTGCCCTTTGTACGACCGCGGCTTCTCCGTGCGTCTTAAGAGTACCTACTTCTCACCTGTGTTGTACGATTTACCAGTATAGTGTGTGCCTATTTACCAATCTTGTATGGGTTGATTGAACCTTTGTACCTTTGATATTGTATGCCTTTACCTTTGTTTTGATGTTTTGAACCCCATTTGTATCTTGAACTTTGTACCGTAAAATTTCGAGTGCAAGTACCCCCTGTTCCGCTACCTTGTAGGCACCCTATACTCTCCTCTCCTCGCCTTGTTACCTGCGTAGAGTGCGTAGTGCTTAGTGCTGTGCTCTGATTGTGTACCTATGTGATGTTTGTGCAGCTTTGTGGATAATTCTAACTTGTTACCTATACCTCATCATATCCCCTTGTACCTACTATGTTATTTGTTTGAGACTCTATAAATTTGTTACTTGTACTTGTGACTTTAAAGTTAAACGAATACCTAGTATACCTACACATCTAAGATAATCGATAATCGATAGTTAAATAATCGATACCTAAAGAATCGAAATCGTTTTCAGAAATCGATTTTTTTCCATTGTT
>NW_007378579.1:94628-99082 GCF_000475195.1 Diaphorina citri | reverse complement strand
TGGTAATGATAAAATTAATTTAATGATCTTCCTTCAGGAAATACTTCTGATTTCAGATGATTTCATGTCTGTTACAACATTTCACCGGGCAATTCAATATGGGGACTTGAACGACATTAGGAAATTTGTCAGGGAGAGGTAAGTCTCAAATATATTGCATTGGTACCCATTGCTCAACCTGCAGCTCGATGATTTTCACTTTTTAGATACCTAGGAGGAAATAATAATAAAACTTATGTACCTATTTACAAACAATTTAGGTACGTCTTTTATTTACAAAAATACCCAGGGTAATCAATACATTTAGAATGACAATGAAGAAGATTCAGACAAAACGGTTTGGACTGGTCTGATCTTGATGTAAAAAGTGGGTTCTAGCAGTGGGCTTAGCAGCAACCTTCAACTAGGCCTTAACTATGCAAGCAGCTATACGGGAGGTGAGATTTTTGTTTGATTTATTACTTTTTTTTAAATTAGCAAACGAGGTACATAATAGGGCTACCTGGAAGAAACTGACAAGAAACGCCAAACCTATTTAAATAGGAAAAGGCTAGGAAGACAAATGTTATATTTTGATAGAGGGGAATGTAACGACGAAGGTCTTTTTGTCGTCAAAATCGAAAGAGGTCACACGAAAGACACACATAACTTAGAAAACCAGCCGTTCCGAGAACGAACCTTATCTGTTAAAGATCGATGGTTTCTAATTCCAAGTTCACCGTGCTAACTTTTGTGCAGTTCTGAGGGAAGCTATAAAATTTAGTGTAGTCCGTTATTCGCTGACGTTTTGCGTGAAAATGTGACAAAGTAGGGAATTTTAATTGTGTTGAGAAGCATGAATACTTGTCACAAATGTCGGTCCCCGCTTAATATCCTGCGCTAATTTTTGTGACTTGACTTGATCTCGAACCACCAACCTCCAGATTCCGCCACCGTGCTAAGCACTGCACCACTGAGGTTGGTTTATAGTACATTTTGTGGCATCCATCGACAGTGCAAATGCCTTTTTCTCTGCATTACAGGGTCCGACGATGGACTGGATGCGTCTCAGGCTAGTTATTACACCCCCAGATTGCAGCCTTTGCAGACTTATTGTGACAACCCTGTCATGACTCTTAACATTTTATTTGCACTCGGATTTTTCTTTTTCTTTTCTGTTCTTTTATTTTTAACCTTATATTAAACGTTTTCTCTATCTGGTATCAAACGATTAGCCCTAAGTATTTTTCTCATATCACGAAGAAAACTTATCAAAGTTCTCTGTAGAAAATTTAGTATCTATAAATTGGATTTCGGGCTTATCAAATTTTATAGTTCATCGCGATTTCTATTTCTATGATATCCCTGGGACACAGATTAATTGATTTAGCACACAAATCAAAATATTGAATGAAAAAATAAATATTTACCTATTTTCTCAAATTTTCGCAATATTCATTGTTACTGATTTAATGTAACTCTGGGTTCACCAGATAAAATTCTTCAGAATGATATTTGCATGTATTGGGAAATCTAAAAGTCGAGATAAATTACGTGTCTATACATTTATAGGAAACATGTCCTTATCGTGGGTAAGTTATGCAGAATATTTCTCTAGGCAATATAAACAAAATGGATGAAATTAGGTACATGTATTACAGTCGAAATTACCAAAATTTACATAAATATGAATGACTTGACATGATGACAATATTTTTGATGAGATAGATTACTTGTCTATACATTTATAGGAAACATGTCCTTATCGTGGGTAAGTTATGCAGAATATTTCTCTAGGCAATATAAACAAGATGGATGAAATTAGGTACATGTATTACAGTCGAAATTACCAAAATTTACATAAATATGAATGACTTGACATGATGACAAGGTTTTTGGTGACGGGGGGTTTAGACCTGTCTCACATTGGACACGCGACTTTTAGCAGCACTTAGTCGGCTGCAAAACCAAACCTAGGGAAATGATATGGTTAGATATGGAGTCTATAGAGGACTTCTATGTATTATTCTTATAGGTATGTAGGCGACTACCCAATGTGTGACGGGTATAAGCTATACGCTTAATCCTATTAACTTCACCCAACCTGAGTATAATGGGGAAAAGCCAGGGAATTGTCTAGATATGGTCATCCATCCAGATACCAACTACCCGCAATGTTGTCAAACTTGAGTGATCCATTGAAAACTGGTGCATTCGACATGCTATTCCAGGTGTAGAAATTCTTTATACTAAAAAGCCTTGTTAAGACTATAGCCTTGTTACTAAAACAGACTATTCGAACAGCTCGCTACGAGGCGCCTTTGAGCACTGCCGTTTACCGACAAGCTCCCCGCTCACCTCGATCAGTGCGACCCGAGCAGCGCGTAGCGAGCATCCCCGGTACACACAGTCCGAGCATGCGTCCTGAGGCATTCGAAGCGAGTAGCCTCGCACTGTCTGTATCTAGGCTTAATTTTATCTATGGACTTTATTGCAGTAAAAAATTCAAAATCATTCTCTTCAATATTTACAGGGTTGTCTTACACCACCAATGAACCCGAAGGCGTTATCACCATACAGGGTGCATCAGACGAGGGCGATGAGTTCAACGATATTCTACCTGTTTATGAGACACCCATGTACAATAGATTGCGGCGTAGTGGTATTGCCTCTGAATGTTGCAAGAAAGCTTGCACATTGTTCACCCTGTTGTCTTATTGTCCTGGAGGTAGGAAACAATGAAATGAAGTATAATATCCATCGGAAAATGAAAACATATGAGTTTGTGGATAAAAAATACATCTCTAAACCAGCTCTAAACCTGTGGATTGTGATGCTCAAAGCAGTTATTTTGTCCTCAAATATGTGGTTTAGAGGAGTTGGTAGCTAGAGGCAATAGCATGGGATTTCAGATCAACAGACCTCTAGTTCGAAGTCTAGTAGTGGAAATAATTTTACTGAAGAATGAAAAGAAGAAGAAAATTTTAGCTCTAATATTTCTAACAATGTTTGATCAATACATTGAGTTTACCTTTTCTAGGACAAGAATAAAAGTACCTACTGAAATAAAAAGAAGGCTTGACGTTGTTGTGTTGTGTTTTCACTTCATTATTTTTCCACTAAGAATTTGTTATAAATTTAAATATTCTCTTGGTACTCGTATATCGGAATAATAAGTTTAATAATGTTCTCTTGGTATCAACGTGCATAAATACTTACCTACTTACGAGTAGGTATTAGGTAGCTAGGTATTAAGATCGTTATCAAGGGATTTGAAAACTGAAGAACCCAGTTAGAACTTTTGTCGTCTCGATTTTTCCTGGTAAAAAAAACTGCAAATATCATTGTCATGAAAATATTACCTACGGTTTTTTCTTCTTTCCAGGAAAAACTAAGTACCTACTTCCTACACGTTTTACTTGGGGACTTTAAGGCAGTTATATTTCTTAGACGCGCCTCTTTTTCCCAGGAAAATTACCTACAACAGCCTCCATTTTCTAGACTTTCGCTTGAATTTGAACCTCTTTCAAGTGCCAATTAGGGTCTTCATTAATGTTATAAGAAAGAAGATACCTAGTTAGGTAGGTACTTATACTATAACGAAGTGCACAAGAAGTGTTTTGCTAGGAATCGAAGTGTTTTGCTAGGAATCAGCTACCCCGGTTCTTTGCAAATGCTGAAATTAAGAGTTGCCAAACGCACCAGACAAGCTATAACTTTAGAATGGAATCGGGTTGAATCCGAGGATAATGGTGACTCAATGGTGGCATATCTGCTCGATAGGGAAGACTACAGAATACGGTCTTGGGTACCAATCTATAGGTAAGTACCTAGTGTTGAGTTTTATTTACAAATTTTCAATAAATCTGAATATCTTTTCATTGTTATCAACAATCCGATTTACCGGACAGGTCCGGAACAGACAAACCGGAACGTAGATAGACGGCCTTCCTTATTTCTCATATCCCACATTCATTTCTGTTCCTCATATCCCACATGGATTTCAGTTTCCTCTGAATATCTTTTCATTGTTATCAACAATCCGATTTACCGGACAGGTCCGGAACAGACAAACCGGAACGTAGATAGACGGCCTTCCTAATTTCTCATGTCCCACATGGATTTCAGTTTCACTCAAGTCCCCTGTGGAAATTCTCAAAAGGATCCTCGACTCTGGTGCCGATCCCAATGTCAAATCCACCCATGGTATCACCGCTCTCATGATAGCCATACTGGGCAGGTACACCGAAGCTGTGACCATCCTGTTAGAGTATCCTATCAACCTTGATGATGTCACTAGGGATAATGTCTCTGCTTTGACCTTGGCAGAGTCAAATAACTGCGAGGTAAGACTGTTTCACGAGAGATGAAACACCTGGAGGCAAATTGTCTGTGCCATAACATGTTCTGGAGGTGTTCTATCATTGTTATCTTGATCTAATCAGAGAACTCTCGAATTTTCGGTAGTATTCTAA
>NW_007378579.1:38085-93780 GCF_000475195.1 Diaphorina citri | reverse complement strand
CGACAAATTACCCCTAAATACAATTCCGGCGCCCCCCCCCCCCATCCACCAAAGACGTGTCAATGTTCAATTTTTCAAAGGTAATGGGGGAGATTTTCTCAGTGCATCGGGCGACGCAGTTTGGGTGTCAAAGCTAATTAAAAAATGGAGGTGCTTACTTGAGCTTTGAGGTGGACTTTACATTGCTTTCTCTTTTCAATTGGAGTTTACTGTGCGGAGTTTGGTACTCATGGTCGGTGGTAAACCTTACGTATTGATAAGAATTCAGGTATAATGGTTAGTTCATTATGTTAGTTCTGCACCAGAACAAGACAGCACTGATGATGCTATAAGCCGAAACATCTACAGCTACAGGATGCTGACAACCTATAAGGCTAGCCACTCTCGCTCAGACAATCTGTCAAACCTCGGTTAGAAAATTATTTACCTATACCTACGTATTCAATCAGGAGTATCTTGCTAAAGAAATAGCAAAGGTTGAGTGCGAAGGGCATCCACTCGTAAAATTTGTAGCCAAAACCAAATGTCAGCCCAAAGCAATCACCCTAGTAGGGCTGATTGAGAGGCTGACGAAAAACGCCGACTCCGTCTGTAGACGGGAAAAGGCAAAGAAGAAGACTCAATCATAGTTTTAATCTGCCTCTGAGTAATGCTGAGCATAGATTCATAGAATCTTTGTAGCCAAAACCAAATGTCAGCCCAAAGCAATCACCCTAGCTAGGGCTGATTGAGAGGCTGACGAAAAACGCCGACCCCGTCTGTAGACGGGAAAAGGCAAAGAAGAAGACTCAATCATAGTTTTAGTCTGCCTCTGAGTAATACTGAGCACAGATTCATAGAATCTTTTTTAATTCTAGAGTAGGTATGCTCCCTCTCCTTATTGGGAGGAAGACAAGATTGCCTAGGAGGGGTGACGGTAAGTCGATTGTGATTTTAAAGGTCAAAATAATGTTATTCCCCAACGCGCGAAGGGTTGGTGCGTTTTTCCCCTATTCCCTCTCCTTATTGGGAGGAAGACAAGATTGCCTAGGAGGGGTGACGGTAAGTCGATTGTGATTTTAAAGGTCAAAATAATGTTATTTCCCAACGCGCGAAGGGTTGGTGCGTTTTTCCCCTAATTCAATCTTTTTGGGGGAAAACTTTGAAAACAGAGGAGGTAAGGTGAAGTCAGCATTTTTCTCTGGAGAGTCAATTTCGAAGGAAGAATAGATGCCTTCTCCTTCTCCTCTTCCTCCTTGTTCTTCTACTCTTACTTCTTTTCCTTCTCCACCTCCTATTTCTCCTTCTCCTCCTAATTTTGAGAAAATAATGCAAAAAATACCTCAATTCCTCCTTCTTCCCTTCTTTTTGGCATTCTCTTCCTCTTTCTCCTCCATCTTCTTACCAGCAGATGCATGGAGTAGCAATTGTTTCCATATGTGTCCGTGGAGGTGAGAGGTAAGATCCGATTCTAATAGAAAGATATTTTCTCCTATCTTATATTTTTATCTACGTGGGTAAAACTTTTATTGCATTATTCCTTTGCGATAAAATGAGGATGACTGAATGCATTTTCAATCTGTGGATAGCCTTTAAAGATTTATGAATCAGCGGCAGTTGAATGCACCAGTTCCCAATGGAACAGTGATGTTAAGCAACATGATAATCATCTATTCTAGTACTTGCTGCTGTCCATTTTGGGGTGCATTCAGTTCCGCGAGGACAGTAAAAAACGGTCTCAATAATTGAGGACCTTGTTAGAAGTCCAGGAAAAAGTGAGGCATAAAAGCCTTGTACCTACCAGATTTAATAGGCACTCTTAAACCCCGTTAATAGGTCGTTCACCCCTGAAATTCAATCTCTCCCCTGTACAATCTGTACATACCATTTAGGTGTGTACCTACCTTCTTCTCTCTATCTCTCTCCCTCCTTCTCTCCTATATCCCTGACATTACCTTCATGAAAAGAAATCTTTGAGAACAAAAAACTCAAAACTTTTTTCAATATTGCCACTCTGGAATGAAAACAAAATGAGATTTAGTTGTTGGCATTGAGTTGAAAGAAAAGTACCTACCTATGTGGATATTTTTAAGAAATGGATTTTAAAAATTTGAATTCATTTCCATCACAAGGAAAATATCTTTTGAAAAATTAGTTGAACTTAAAAGTCATGCTGACTAACAATACTCTAAGATCCAAGTTGTTTTGCTGAGATTAGTTAGGGGACTATTCATAACTATGATTCTATAAAAAATAAATTTGCTTTAACTTACCATTGTGTCGCTGTTCTTGTCTTCTCAGAGCGAAGACCAAATGATAACTGATGTCTAATTGGTACAGGGATTGGTTTTTATAAGTAGAGAACATTATTCATCTTCTTCAGAAAGACAAACGTCACAGGTGGACACTAGAAAATGCCCCCCGGAAAAACAAACCTAACACAAATTGAAAAGTGTCTCTAGCTAGAATGAAGATAATTAATTTCAATATTGTTCTAAATCTGTATCCAGAAATCAATGTTCAATATGAGTCTTACAGGGTGAAACCAAATAGAAATAATATTTTAAACAAAGTCCTATCAAGTACAGTCCAAATATTGTATAGATCATGGCGATTCAATTGCACTACGGATTACGTCAACACTTACAACTGTTAAAAGTTTAAAACTTATATCGTCAAAGCATTACAGAATATTCCGGACAGATAGAGTACACCTGGTGTTTTTTGAATCACCCGGTATAATGTACTTTAATTATGTCACAGGTCATTAGAATGAAATGTCGTCTGCTAGCTAGATTACGAAGTACTGTGACTTTAAAGACACGTGAAATAGGTAACTCAGATTTTACCTCAAGTACTCATGACATTGGATTTTATTCCTTCTTTTCCCTGGTTTTTCAAAAAGCTCCAGCTCCTCAATCCTCCTCAGAAGGCTGCATCCATCCTGAAAGAGGCAGAAGAAAACTTGCCATTTACCTACCTTTATAATTTCTTTAAATATATTTCAAAAAATCATCTGGAAGTGGTGTTCCTGCTGGGTTGGTCCAGATTGCAAAGGCTGCAATTGGAGTGTTTGCGATGGGTGAGAGTGTAGTGAATTACCTAAGGTGCTTGTACAAGTTTTGCCATTTATGTTGTATAGGTGTAAATTACACTTTATATTCAAAGGCAATAAAAACAAGCAATACTTTAAGAGGGGGGAAGGTCTCCCTACCTTTGCATTATTATAGAATCAAGAAATTTCCCCCTCCCATATGTATGGGAACATTGGATTTAGATCAGAGGGAGAAAAGGGGAGGGAGGGATATGTTAATAAAAATCTCATGAGTTTTTAAGATGGAAAAAAATCTTATTATAACATTAGACACTGGGTGTGTGGAAAATAAAGAGTGCTGAGAAGAGAGGTAGAAGGGAAATGTCCTTTGCTTTCTGGCATCGAAAAGCAGAGATGAAAAGGTCGATTCCAATTTTTGAAGGGGGGTTGGGGGGAAACCTGGAATTTGTAAAAATGAAGAATAAATAGTAGGTACATAATTAAGTAAATCTTCTCAGATGATTTGGTCCATCACTAATCCAAGTCATTATTAAAGTGTTTGTTAATGTTCAAAGCTTGAACAATAAATATAGGTGTAGATTCCGATGGCGAACCATCTTGGATTTTCCATGGTTCAGTACAAGCGCCATTTCAATTTCCAAAAGGAAACTCTTCTATTGGCGATCTGCTTTTGGTATTCCGGATTGCCGAAATCATTCTGGAACATCCTATACTTTTGCCTTCAAATACATAGTATGCAAGAAATGTATATCTATATATCAAGATTTTTTCTCACCATCAGATAAATCTTTTATGTGGGCATGAAACGGTGTAAAATTCCTCTGCTGTGTGTCGCGGACAAAAGTGTGTAATTTAAAGTTTTACTTGAAAGATTGTACCGTGTGTAGCAGGTTTTACATAGCATTTCTGAATATCTTTTCATTGTTATCAACAATCCGATTTACCGGACAGGTCCGGCACAGACAAACAGGAACGTAGATAGACGGCCTTCCTTATTTCTCTATCCCACATTCATTTCTGTTCCTCATGTCCCACATGGATTTCAGTTTCATATATATATCAAGGATATAGGGTAGGTAATATGTACATACCTACATAGTAAGTAGTTAGGAATATGGAACATAGTGGAAAAAATGTATTGTGTATAGATTTGAAACAAGTGCTTTTGATTTTTTTTAACTCCCAGTGACGGAGGGTAGGTCAGATTTTGGGAAAACTTCATTCTTCTTTTGAACGGTTCCTTTTTTCTGCCTCCAGGAGCCATTCTTTTTGAGATAGGTACTATTGCGAAATTTTGAGGCCAAGACTAATCAGATAAAAGTTTGTTAAAACCATTTGAGGGATCAGTATCTTAGAAACTTCATGAAAATCGTAGAAACTTGATAAAAATGTCAACACAAGGAATAAAGTAGGTATAATATAAAGATAATTTGCTCATTAAATTTTAGGTCTGATCAGGCTTTCGGGGGCTCTGAACTCTTTGCGGCTCAATAGTTGTTCACCCTTTGAGTGAGCTTTACATCTCACTACTGAACCACTAGAATATTGGTACGTAACAGTTTCCAGCTCTACCTTCGCTTCTGATCACATTATTTATTTATTTTGAAATCAGTGAAAACCCAACTCTCTTTTCGAAAGGTATAAAAGACGACGAATTTTTCTCTTTCCCACCCATTTCTCTTTAACTCTCTTCCCATTCCCCACCCATTTCTCTTTGACTCTCTTCCCATTTCCCATGGCTCGCTCCCCGTCAAAACAATAGGTAGGCATCAGGCTTTCGGGAGCTCTTAACTCTTTGCGGCTCAATAGTTGTTCACCCTTTGAGTGAGCTTTAGATCTGACTGAACCACTAGAATATTGGTAGGTAACAGTTCCCAGCTCTACCTTCGCTTCTGATCAGCACATTATTTATATGAAATCAGTGAAAACCCACCTCTCTTTTCGAAAGGTATAAAAGACGACGAATTTTTCTCTTCCCCACCCATTTCTCTTTAACTCTCTTCCCATTCCCCACCCATTTCTCTTTGACTCTCTTCCCATTCCCCACCCATTTCTCTTTGAATCTCTTCCCATTTCCCATGGCTCCCTCCCCGTCAAAACAATACATAAGTTTTCTCTTTCCCACCCATTTCTCTTTAACTCTCTTCCCATTCCCCACCCATTTCTCTTTGACTCTCTTCCCATTTCCCATGGCTCCCTCCCCGTCAAAACAATAGGTACCTACATAAGAATAAAATCAACCCCTTTTCTCCAAGTATAGAATATTGATATGTTTGGGAGAAAAGAAAATATTAAACTCAGCTTTTCCTGATATATCAATTCCTTGTACGTGAAAACTTTACGTAAATATAAACAGGAGGTACGGATGCGATGGGGTCGTTGTAAGAAATAGCTACCTTCGTGCGTTGCGCGTGGTTGACATCTGGATGGGTGACCAACTGACCAATAATGAGCTAGCTTTTCCAGATAGAAATAATATTTTAAACAAAGTCCTATCAAGTACAGTCCAAATATTGTATAGATCATGGCGATTCAATTGCACTACGGATTACGTTAACACTTAAAACTGTTAAAAGTTCTCGAATAAGATAGAGAAGAGAGGTTCAAGTGCCTGGGACATTGTGCTGGAAGAGCTTACAGCTGCAGGTAGGTAACTATTTTCTTTTTCTTTTTGAGGTATAACGTATTAACGCTACACTGTACTTCTTATTCCTAAGGTTTTTGGTGACGGGGGGTTTAGACCTGTCTCACATTGGACACGCGACTTTTAGCAGCACTTAGTCGGCTGCAAAACCAAACCTAGGGAAATGATATGGTTAGATATGGAGTCTATAGAGGACTTCTATGTATTATTCTTATAGGTATGTAGGCGACTACCCAATGTGTGACGGGTATAAGCTATACGCTTAATCCTATTAACTTCACCCAACCTGAGTATAACTGTGACTTTAAAGACACGTGAAATAGGTAACTCAGATTTTACCTCAAGTACTCATGACATTGGATTTTATTCCATCTTTTTCCCTGGTTTTTCAAAAAGCTCCTCAATCCTCCTCAGAAGGCTGCATCCATCCTGAAAGAGGCAGAAGAAAACTTGCCATTTACCTACCTTTATAATTTCTTTAAATATATTTCAAAAAATCATCTGGAAGTGGTGTTCCTGCTGGGTTGGTCCGGATTGCAAAGGCTGCAATTGGAGTGTCTGCGATGGGTGAGAGTGTAGTGAATTACCTAAGATGCTTGTACAAGTTTTGCCATTTATGTTTTATAGGTGTCATATCTCACCTACAGACGAGGGCGATGAGTTCAACGATGTTCTACCTGTTTATGAGACACCCATGTACAATAGATTGCGGCGTAGTGGTATTGCCTCTGAGTGTTGCAAGAAAGCTTGCACATTGTTCACCCTGTTGTCTTATTGTCCTGGAGGTAGGAAACAATGAAATGAAATAATATCCATCGGAAAATGAAAATATGAGTTTGTGGATAAAAAATACATCTCTAAACCTGTGGATTGTGATGCTCATAGCAGTTATTTTGTCCTCAAATATGTGGTTTAGAGGAGTTGGTAGCTCTAGCTACCAACTTGGTTGGTTGCCTCTAGGCAATAGCGGAAAGCTTGCACATTGTTCACCCTGTTGTCTTATTGTCCTGGAGGTAGGAAACAATGAAATGAAATAATATCCATCGGAAAATGAAAACATGAGTTTGTGGATAAAAAATAAATCTCTAAACCAGCTCTAAACCTGTGGATTGTGATGCTCATAGCAGTTATTTTGTCCTCAAATATGTGGTTTAGAGGAGTTGGTAGCTAGAGGCAATAGCATGGGATTTCAGATCAACAGGCCTCTAGTTCGAAATCTAGTAGTGGAAATAATTTTACTGAAGAATGAAAAGAAGAAAATTTTAGCCCTAACATTTCTAACAATGTTTGATCAATACATTGAGTTTACCTTTTCTAGGACAAAAATAAAAGGGCAATAGCATGGGATTTCAGATCAACAGACCTCTAGTTCGAAGTCTAGTAGTGGAAATAATTTTACTGAAGAATGAAAAGAAGAAGAAAATTTTAGCTCTAATATTTCTAACAATGTTTGATCAATACATTGAGTTTACCTTTTCTAGGACAAGAATAAAAGTACCTACTGAAATAAAAAGAAGGCTTGACGTTGTTGTGTTGTGTTTTCACTTCATTATTTTTCCACTAAGAATTTGTTATAAATTTAAATATTCTCTTTGTACTCGTATATCGAATAATAAGTTTAATAATGTTCTCTTGGTATCAACGTGCATAAATACTTACCTACTTACGAGTAGGTATTAGGTAGCTAGGTATTAAGATCGTTATCAAGGGATTTGAAAACTGAAGAACCCAGTTAGAACTTTTGTCGTCTCGATTTTTCCTGGTAAAAAAAACTGCAAATATCATTGTCATGAAAATATTACCTACGGTTTTTTCTTCTTTCCAGGAAAAACTAAGTACCTACTTCCTACACGTTTTACTTCGGGACATTATGGCAGTTATATTTCTTAGGCGCGCCTCTTTTTCCCAGGAAAATTACCTACAACAGCCTCCATTTTCTAGCCTTTCGCTTGAATTTGAATCTCTTTCAAGTGCCAATTATAGTCTTCTTTAATATTATAAGAAAGAAGATACCTTAGGTAGGTACTTATACTTTAACGAAGTGCACAAGAAGTGTTTTGCTAGGAATTGAAGTGTTTTGCTAGGAATCAGCTAGGTACCCCAGTTCTTTGCAAATGCTGAAATTAAGAGTTGCCAAACGCACCAGACAAGCTATAACTTTAGAATGGAACCGGGTTGAATCCGAGGATGATGGTGACTCAATGGTGGCATATCTGCTCCAGAGGGAAGACTACAGAATACGGTCTTGGGTACCAATCTATAGGTAAGTAGTGTTAAGTTTTATTTACAAATTTTCAATAAAGTTTAAGCTAGGGCTATCTATATTTCTCTGACGGCTTGTCCGACCTTGATGACATTTGGCAAAAATGTTCAACACAAGAAGTAAGGAAATAAAGCTGTGTTCACACAAAGTCGATGGTCGTCGATTGATGTCGGTCGACGAGGTGATTCTATGCTGTCCAGGCAGTGTGGACGGTTCCAGTCGACATCGATCGACGGCCGGTGGACCATGTGTAGACACAGCTTAAGACTGTAGACCCGAGGGTAAATATTAGTACAAATTTACCCACTATACCTAGGTTTTAGTTTTTATTTCGAGTAGGTATTTTTCCTAAAAATTTCAGCGGATTCAGCAATTCCATCATGGTCGACAATTTGAGACCGGAAACCTGCTTCAAATTCCGAGTCCAAGCTTTCACCAAAAGCTCCAACACGAAGCAGGTGCTTTACAGTGAGGAAATTTATGCTGACACTTCGGGTAAGTTTTAATTACTTGAGTTTGCGTAGCTTCTAAAATGTCCATATAGGTATCTAGAGATTCTTAGGAGTTGCAGGAGTAGATAGGTATATCCTCCAGAGTTCAATTGATGGTCCAATTTTTGATATTGGCTTTCGATGAAATTGTAGGTATCTAAGAATATATTTTTCTGATGACTTTCCGTCCCCATGACAATGGTAATGATAAAATTAATTTAATGATCTTCCTTCAGGAAATACTTCTGATTTCAGATGATTTCATGTCTGTTACAACATTTCACCGGGCAATTCAATATGGGGACTTGAACGACATAAGGAAATTTGTCAGGGAGAGGTAAGTCTCAAATATGTATATTGCATTGGTGCCCAGTGCTCAACCTGCAGCTCGATGATTTTCACTTTTTAGATACCTAGGAGGAAATAATAATAATAATAAAACTTATGTAGGTATTTACAAACAATTTAGGTACGTCTTTTATTTACAAAAATACCCAGAGTAATCAATACATTTAGAATGACAATGAAGAAGATTCAGACAAAACGGTTTGGACTGGTCTGATCTTGATGTAAAAAGTCTAACCATCATCGTCAGCGAAATCAAATGAGTAGTATATTATTCCAAGTTCTGACAAGTCGATTTTAGAGGGTGCACTGCAATGTGTATCCTTACGATGTTGAAGGCTTTTTGTCCGATTAGGAGGGAACATAATATAAATGCATAAAGCTGGACCGCTGCAAATAGCAGGGGCATCGCCCGTTTATTTGGACGGGACTGGTTCCATCAGTAGAAACGTTTTTGACGATGATGGTCACTCCAGATTCAGGAAAGCAGTTTTATTGCATTATTCCTTTGCGATAAAATGAGGATGACTGAATGCATTTTCAATCTGTGGATAGCCTTTAAAGATTTATGAATCAGCAGCAGTTGAATGCACCAGTTCACAATGGAACATTGATGTTAACCAACATGATAATCATCTAGTACTTGCTGCTGTCGATTTTGGGCTACATTCAGTTCCGCGAGGACAGTAAAAAACGGTCTCAATAATTGAGGACCTTGTTAGAAGTCCAGGAAAAAGTGAGGCATAAAAGCCTTGTACCTACCAGATTTAATAGGCACTCTTAAACCCCGTTAAAAGGTCGTTCACCCCTGAAATTCAAGCTTTCTCTCCCCTGTACAATCTGTACATACCATTTAGGTGAGATGGTGGCCATCATACATGGCCATCTGGAAGTGGTGGTCCTACTGAATGGCAAAGGCTGCGATTGGAGCATTCGTGATAGGTGAGTGAAGAGTGAATTTCAATTCCTTGTATAGATTTTGCCGTAAAATACAGGTATTACGAATGGGGGACTTTAATGGGGTATAGAAAATTTGGACCGATTGCAATACTTTCATTACTAGTATAGCTCCGCTATACTGTAGTAATAGAAAGTAAAAAAACTTTTGCCCTCAAAAAAAAAAAAAAAAAAAAAAACGCGTTATCGTTAAGGTAAATATTATTAGTGAGGCACATAAGCACATTCACATTCCCCTGAAAGGTAAGGTTTGGGTATATAAATTACACTTTATATTCAAAGGCAATAAAAACAAGCAATACTTTAAGAGGGGGGAAGGTCTCCCACGGCGTCGCAACGAAGTTAACTAGGCTGGCAAGGACGCGGGTAGATTGTCGCCTAATTTGCCCATGTCACTAAAAACTTTAGTAGCTTAGAGCGATATCAATCCTTTATCGAACCAAAACTAAATAATTTATTTGAACTCCTTCATCTTCAGGACGCTTCCTGCCAGCAATCAATCTACATCTCAGGATTTTCTGGACAGATGGTTCACGTTCCGCTGATGACATGCGTCCTTCTTCTAGTAGTCCTGTCAGTCACTGCAGACGACCTATCCAGGGACAAAATTCCGGACAGCATTCGCGTCTGTTCTGGCGCTCTGTCATCAGCCTTGTCGTGGTGGTGCTCACGCGTATCGGAAATTAAAATGCTCGATTCGAATAAGATAGAGAAGAGAGGTTCAAGTGCCTGGGACATTGTGCTGGAAGAGCTTACAGCTGCAGGTAGGTAACTATATCGGAAATTAAAATGCTCGATTCGAATAAGATAGAGAAGAGAGGTTCAAGTGCCTGGGACATTGTGCTGGAAGAGCTTACAGCTGCTGGTAGGTAACTATTTTCTTTTTCTTTTTGAGGTATAACGTATTAACGCTACACTGTACTTCTTATTCCTAAAGTTTTTGATGATGGGGGGTTTAGACTTGTCTCACATTGGACACGCGACTTTTAGCAGCGCTTAGTCGGCTGCAAAACCAAACCTAGGAAAATGATATGGACAGTGGCGTAGCGTGTATGTATGGCGTGTATGGCGACCATACAACTCAAAAGTTCACTCTAGTGCTCATACATATTAATGGCATGTACTGTGATGGACTTGGTAAACCTGTGCATGAGCGCTACACGCCCTACACTTGAATTTAGACCACGCTACACCACTGGATATGGAGTCTATAGAGGACTTCTATGTATAATTCTTATAGGTTTGTAGGCGACTACCCAATGTGTGACGTGTGCAAGCTATACGCCTAATCCTATTAACTTCACCCAACCTGAGTATAATGGGGAAAAGCCAGGGAATTGTCTAGATATGGTCATCCATCCAGATACCAACTACCCGCAATGTTGTCAAACTTGAGTGATCCATTGGAAACTGGTGCATTCGACATGCTATCCCAGGTGTAGAAATTCTTTAATTATACTAATTTTAATTATGGACTTTATTGCAGTAAAAAATTCAAAATCATTCTCTTCAATATTTACAGGGTTGTCTTACACAATGGGGAAAAGCCAGGGAATTGTCTAGATATGGTCATCCATCCAGATACCAACTACCCGCAATGTTGTCAAACTTGAGTGATCCATTGAAAACTGGTGCATTCGACATGCTATTCCAGGTGTAGAAATTCTTTATACTAAAAAGCCTTGTTAAGACTATAGCCTTGTTACTAAAGTGGTGGTGGTGGTGGTGATGGTGGTGGTGGTGGTGGTGGAGGAGGTGCTGGTGCATAGGGGGCTGGTGGCCCGTATTCTACCTTTGGTGGAGGTGGTGGTGGGGCTGGTGCATAGGGGGCTGGCGGCCCATATTCAGCTTTGGGTGTTGGAGGGGCGTATGGACCGGATTGAGGGGCAGCAAATGCCAAGGCGACAAAGCTGAGTGCCACGAGTAAAAACCTCTGCAATGGAATGAAGACAAAATGAGATTTAGTTGTTGGCATTGAGTTGAAAGAAAAGTACCTACCTACCTATGTGGATATTTTTAAGAAATGGATTTTAAAAATTTGAATTCATTTCCACCACAAGGAAAATATCTTTTGAAAAATTAGTTGAACTTAAAAATCATGCTGACTAACAATACTCTCAGATCCAAGTTGTTTTGCTGAGATTAGTTAGAGGACTATTCATAACTATGAAAAGACAAGATTCTAATAAAAAATAAATTTGCTTTAACTTACCATTGTGTCGCTGTTCTTGTCTTCTCAGAGCGAAGACCAAATGATAACTGATGTCTAATTGGTACAGGGATTGGTTTTTATAAGTAGAGAACATTATTCGTCTTCTTCAGAAAGACAAACGTCACAGGTGGACACTAGAAAATGCCCTTTAAAAATTTGAATTCATTTCCACCACAAGGAAAATATCTTTTGAAAAATTAGTTGAACTTAAAAATCATGCTGACTAACAATACTCTAAGATCCAAGTTGTTTTGCTGAGGTTAGTTAGGGGACTGTTCATAACTATGAAAGGACAAGATTCTAATAAAAATAAATTTGCTTTAACTTACCATTGTGTCGCTGTTCTTGTCTTCTCAGAGCGAAGACCAAATTATAACTGATGTCTAATTGGTACAGGGATTGGTTTTTATAAGTAGAGAACATAATTCGTCTTCTTCAGAAAGACAAACGTCACAGGTGGACACTAGAAAATGCCCCCCGGAAAAACAAACCTAACACAAATTGAAAAGTGTCTCTAGCTAGAATGAAGATAATTAATTTCAATATTGTTCTAAATCTGTATCCAGAAATCAATGTTCAATATGAGTCTTACAGGGTGAAACCAAATAGAATTAATATTTTAAACAAAGTCCTATCAAGTACAGTCCAAATATTGTATAGATCATGGCGATTCAATTGCACTACGGATTACGTCAACACTTAAAACTGTTGAAAGTTAAAAACTTATATCGTCAAAGCATTACAGAATATTCCGGGCAGATAGAGTACACCTGGTGTTTTTTGAATCACTCGGTATAATGTACTTTAAAATATTTTAAACAAAGTCCTATCAAGTACAGTCCAAATATTGTATAGATCATGGCGATTCAATTGCACTACGGATTACGTCAACACTTACAACTGTTAAAAGTTTAAAACTTATATCGTCAAAGCATTACAGAATATTCCGGACAGATAGAGTACACCTGGTGTTTTTTGAATCACCCGGTATAATGTACTTTAATTATGTCACAGGTCATTAGAATGAAATGTCGTCTGCTAGCTAGATTACGAAGTACTGTGACTTTAAAGACACGTGAAATAGGTAACTCAGATTTTACCTCAAGTACTCATGACATTGGATTTTATTCCATCTTTTTCCCTGGGTTTCAAAAAGCTCCTCAATCCTCCTCAGAAGGCTGCATCCATCCTGAAAGAGGCAGAAGAAAACTTGCCATTTACCTTTATAATTTCTTTAAATATATTTCAAAAAATCATCTGGAAGTGGTGTTCCTGCTGGGTTGGTCCAGATTGCAAAGGCTGCGATTGGAGTGTCTGCGATGGGTGAGAGTGTAGTGAATTACCTAAGGTGCTTGTACAAGTTTTGCCATTTATGTTTTATAGTGTCATATCTCACCTTAAAAATAATAATAATAATAAAAAAAAAAATAAAGTAATAATACTTCCCTCTACTTGGAACTTTGGTTCTGAATAAATAAACTAATAATACTTACTTAGGTACCTCTACTTGGAACTTTGGTTCTGAATAAATAAAGTAATACCTATGTAGGTACCTACTAACCTACCTCTTGAGAACTTTGCTAACCTCTCTTTATCCTACAAGTCTTAAGGTGGTCCGCACATGGGTAAATTTGAAATAGTAAATAGGTATTTACTATGTACCTATTTACTATTTTATTTATTTATTTATTTATTTTTTTAAGGTGTGTCCAAACATAGTCGACCGCGTCGATCGACGAGGTGAAGAGGTGAATCTAATATTTTGTCAGGGTTAGTGTACGATTTCAGTCAACGGCGATCGACGGGGTCGACTATGTGTGGCTTTCTCCTATCCTGTCTTTCTCTCTCCGATTTCGCGACGATAAGACCTTAGCAGTTTACAGTTCCCTCTGTCAAACCTCTTGAAAAAAAAAAATCTCAAGCTGTGTCTACAGGTCTACACACAGTCGACGTCGCCGGTCGCGGCGTCGATCGACAAGGTGAAGACTGTGAAGAGGTGAATCTATGTATTCTATGTTGTCGAGGCAGTGTCCGGTGTCAGTCGACGATCGAACACGGCGACGATTATGTGAGACAAATCTTAATCTCACTTCGCTCGATTATACTCTCTGTCCCAGAAACTTGAACCAAAAGCTTGCAAGCTCGGAAACATTCTCTGCTAGGCTTCGTCCAATCTGTAGTCTTACCGATCATACTATTCGGTTACTCAGTAGATCGTGAGTTGATGTCAGTATTAGTTCGACTGTTCGACTCTCCGCTCGGTAACTAAGTAAATCCCAGGTAGAGTTTTTATTTAGTGATTCATTTGGAATTGTTGAAATAATAATCGGATTTTTTTTTTTCGTGTAATTTATTTTAAATAAATACCTAGCTATTGAAAACTATTGATAAACAAATAGGTAGGTATTGTAAAAAAGTAGAGTGTCAAGGATTACTAAATACCTATAGATACCTATACGTACGTCCCAACTACATTTTCCGCCCAAGGGGAAAGAATATCAAAACACACTACAATGGATAAATCAATCTCGGTTAGGTATAGGGGGTGCGTTTTCCCCGAACACTTGTCTTATCAATAATGCAGACAATTATCTGCACGCACCCCTCAAACTCACCCCCACTCAACCCTCATATCTACCTCCACCCCTCAATCAATCTCACCCTCCATGCTTCATTCCTACCCCTCCCTCTGTTGACTTCCCGCAGAATATTTGATGAGGAATCACAACCCCCAACCACCACCCCCCACCCGCTCAATTTCTTCCACTCTATAAATAAGATCATCAATTTTGCACCCCAAAAAAACTTCGCCCCCTCTTTTCTTTGGACGCTAAATTACCCCTAAATATAATTCCGGCGCCCCCCCATCCACCAAAGACGTGTCAATGTTCAATTTTTCAAAGGTAATGGGGGAGATTTTCTCAGTGCATCGGGCGACGCAGTTTGGGTGTCAAAGCTAATTAAAAAATGGAGGTGCTTACTTGAGCTTTGAGGTGGACTTTACATTGCTTTCTCTTTTCAATTGGAGTTGACTGTGCGGAGTTTGGTACTCATGGTCGGTGGTAGGTAGACCTTACGTATTGATAAGAATTCAGGTATAATGGTTAGTTCATTATGTTAGTTCTGCACCAGAACAAGACAGCACTGATGATGCTATAAGCCGAAACATCTGCAGGATGCTGACAACCTATAAGGCTAGCCACTCACGCTCAGACAATCTGTCAAACCTCGGTTAGAAAATTATTTACCTATACGTATTCAATCAGGAGTATTAGCTCTTGTTTCTTATCAGTTGTTGAAGTTCCCTTTTTGTTTGGCCACTTGGGAAGAGACTGATGATGGAGGTTACGATTTGGGTTGAAGTATGGTAACCTGTTTTTGCTAGCACCAGGTCGATACCCTGAAGAAGGATGTCTTTGATTATTATGTGTTCTAGATCTCCAGTTTGTCGGATAACTATCATGATTTTGTCTACTTTGTGATTGATTGGAAGGTAGACCAGGAGAGAGCCTTGATGGATTATGATAGAGTGGACTGTTGTCTTGGTCTTTTTTCAGCCATGGAGAGGCCTTTGGAATATCCTTGGACATTTTCTACATACCAATTATTCTGTAAAATAAGAAAAACCTAAATTTTAAAATAACAAGAAGGTGCTTAGTCAATTTAGTTTGTCCAAGAATGCAGTCTAAACAAGGACCAAGGAAACAAGCTGGTATAGGTTAAGTACTTACACTACTAACTTATGCACTTACCTACCTATAAGAATTTGGAATAATAGGTACGTACTACCTACCTACTTAATATAAATGGTTAATTTACAAAAGGTTAAACCAAAAATGTCATTTCCTGTGTTCAGACATTTTTTTTTTAATCCTTTTGCTCTTTGACATGGGTCCCAAAACACACCACCAACCTCCAGATCCAGAGTCCACCGCGCCAGCCACTGCACCACTGAGGTTGGTCTTCAAATCTCAAATGTCATTGTTATTTACCTATGTACCTATAGGTACCTACCTACCTTTAACATCACCTCTTGAAGAAGTAAAAAAAAAGAAGAAGAAGGAAAAAAGAAGAAGGAGGAGAAAAAAAAACACTTAGGTACCTACCTAGGTACCATAGGTACCTACCTACCTTTAACATCACCTCTTGAAGAAGTAAAAAAAAAGAAGAAGAAGGAAAAAAGAAGAAGGAGGAGAAAAAAAACCACTTAGGTACCTACCTAGGTAAGTACCCACCTCATAAATAGATATATCAGATCTACCTATTAGGTACCTACTTATGTACCTTAAGTCTATTTTGTAGAGCAACTAGGTATGTACATAAATATAATTTACTAAATAGATTACAATTTACTAGGTATTGTAATCTATTTAGTAAATAAAATCTATTTAGTATTGTATACCTATACCTACCGTAGTAGGTAAATATTAATCGTAGTATGTACCTACCTACCTATACCTACCTATGTACCTATTACATCTAATAGGTACCTATGAGTATTTTAGCGTCACAACATCGAAGGTCATTCGGAAAGGCCAAGGTCTCTAATATTGAGGACTCTTGGTTTGACACCCGGGAGAACGGTTAGGGTTAAGTTAAACCAGAATGCTCCGGGGTTAACCAAAGTCAAGGGAACTGACTTAACGTGTATCACAATAGCTTGGCAAACTCTCTGATAGGTACTTACTTGGGAACTTTGGTTCTGAATAAATAAAGTAATAATACTTACCTCTACTTGGGAACTTTGGTTCTGAATAAATAAAGTAATAATACTTACCTCTACTTGGAACTTTGGTTCTGAATAAATAAAGTAATAATACTTACCTCTACTTGGAACTTTGGTTCTGAACAAATAAAGTAATAATACTTACCTCTACTTGGAACTTTGGTTCTGAATAAATAAAGTAATAATACTTACCTCTACTTGGAACTTTGATTTTGAATAAATAAAGTAATAAGTTTGGTTCTGAACAAATAAAGTAATAATATCTACCTACTTACCTCTACTTAGACTTTGGTTCTGAATAAATAAACTAATAATACCGGTACATATTTATGTAAAATGTAGCATTAATACAACTCTGAGATATTTATGTCATACAAGAATCACCCGCACAATAAATGCCCAGCGTAGCGGTTCCCAATCTATAAGGTGTATTTTTCTTTCGGGAAACTGACCGCACTATACTCTTTGGATCTTTGCTGAAACTTAACCACTTCTAACTCTGGACCGGTACTGAGTAAATAAGTAAATATGTCAAAGAATACTGAAAATATAGTATAGGTAATAGACAAAACTTTGATGCATTCTGACGTGGAGCGACTGAAATATTAGCCAAAAAGAGAGAAGGTTTGGTCAAGTTTGGTGTGACTTTGATGTAGGCCTCCACTCTCATGGATTTGTAAACTGAAACTGAATGGAGCTGAAGCAGTCGTCAGTTTTCCGAAAGGAAACCTACCGTAGACCTGGGCCTCAATCAACTTGAACCAATTACCTGCAGATAAGCACTAAATATATCTAATCGGTGCTCATGTATATTGCAGATAGTGTACGGGCGTATTATTGTTACTATCGCGATTTCTGGTTCTACGATTACACCTAATACCTAGAGTCTGTCCACTGTAGTTTGAGAATATTTGTGTCGAGGTTCAAACTGTGAGAACCAATGAAAAACTCAAACACTTGTGTTAGGCGCAGGTCTGTCGCACATTGGAAGCGTAGTCGCGCGTATTATTATTACTTTTAGTAACGCAACCTAAAACTCAATACCTAATTCATTTGAGAGGAGTCATGAGTACCAAAAATTGTCAACCTAAATGGAGCAGACTACTTCTCACTATACCGAGAGCTACCTAAAACTCAATAATTCATTTAAGAGGAGACATGAGTACCAAAAATTGTCAACCTAAATCTAAATGGAACAGACTATTTCTCACTATACCGAGGGCAACCTCAAACTCAATAATTCATTTGAGAAGAGACTTCGGTACCACAAATTCTCAACCTAAGTATCTACCTACATGGAGCAGACTATTTCTCACTATACCGCCTCGGTACTGGATGATCAACTATGCAGCTTAGTCCTTAGTCTAGTAAATGGCAAATGGGTCAAGTTCAATCCAACAACTCAGCATAGATCTCTTACATAAATACTACTCCAAGCCAGCCTCTTTTGGATCTTATGAGTTTATGCATAATGCAGATTTAGTCATAATTATTAGGTATTAAGTACCTATAAAGATAGGTGTAAGTTAGAGAGAGAGAGAGAGAGAGAGAGAGAGAGAGAGAGAGAGAGAGAGACAGACAGACAGAGAGAGATAGCTAGAGAGAGAGAGAGATAGCTAGAGAGAGAGAGAGATTGATTGATTGATTTAGGTACTTTATTTTACATAGAAAGTATTACAATATTTCACCTCCTATAAAGCTAATTTCTAACTTATTTTGGAGGTGAGCTCCTCTCAAAAGCGAGACCCACAGAGAGAGAGAGAGAGACAGCATCTACATGTCAAACTGCGAGGTAAGACTGTTTCACGAGAGATGAAACACCTGGAGGCAAATTGTCTGTGCCATAACATGTTCTGGAGGTGTTCTATCATTGTTATCTTGATCTAATCAGAGAACTCTCGAATTTTCGGTAGTATTCTAAGATTTTTACTTTTTTAGGAATGATTAAATACTGGTCTGTGGTATTTTTTATTAGTAGGTATCTATTGTTCTGCCTGCGGTATTTTGTACCGGCTAATAATGATCTAATTCACTGACAAGGTGACAAGTGACAATATTAGACTCCTGAATTGGGGGCTAGGGTTATTCAAGTAAGTACCTACTTACCATAAGTGAAGTTAGATTTGGGTCTACAATCTCATGCTATTTTCACCTCATCACTTCATTCCAAACCTCAAGGAGAATCGGATATCACAAATTCTCTACATACAAAATCTTTCTTTTTCCAGGTCATTGCCGAGCAACTGATCGAAAGGAAGCGAAATCCTCTTCCTCCAACCATTGTCCTTCATGAAGCAGCATAATTTTGAATACTGGTACTCGTGGTACTTCTGACTGAAAACCATACCTTCTGGGTGCAAAAGTATCTTCTAAAAGGGTGACTATCTGCCTTGCCGCTTTTCCCAGCCTCAGGAGGGATGAGATAAGTTGGTAATAGAAAGTAAAGGTAAGTCTACAGTACAATTGACCGCAGTCGATCGACATAGGCCGGAACCCATAGTGTGGACTTGTTTTAGGGGATGACTATCAACAGCCTTTAATCATAGTGTACTCGCTGTTTAAAAATAACCAAATGGCAACGGCCCCAAGCCCCGGTCCAATAGTACACCGAGTCATTCGATATTTTTCCATTATAAAGCGTGGAAGAAGAGTTAAGGAGCCCTTCCTTAGAACAGAGGGGGATGAAAGATGTAAGGCACCCTCCTTAGAACAGAGGGGGGCAGATGGTAACATATTGCATAATCTGAAATGCATTTCCCCCTAGATCCACATCGCATCGGTAGGGAAGAACTCATATTTTTCACAGAAATTCAAATTCAAATACATACAAGGTATGGTAAAGAAGTAAAGATCATACGACTTCTAGATACCGAGATAAATCGATTTAAAAAATACAGGTAAATCGTTAAGTTTGACGTCACGGCATACGCTCTCGTAGGCGATGACGTCATAATTCATGGCTTTGAAAAATTGAACATTGACACGTCTTTGGTGGATGGGGGGGCGCCGGAATTATATTTAGGGGTAATTTAGCGTCCAAAGAAAAGAGGGGGCGAAGTTTTTTTGGGGTGCAAAATTGATGATCTTATTTATAGAGTGGAAGAAATTGAGCGGGTGGGGAACGGGGGGTGGTAGTTGGGGGTTGTGATTCCTCATCAAATATTCTGCGGGAAGTCAACAGAGGGAGGGGTAGGAATGAGGCATGGAGGGTGAGATGAGATTGAGGGGTGGAGGTAAAAATGAGGGGTGAGTGGGGGTGGGTTTGAGGGGTGCGTGCAGATAATTGTCTGCATTATTGATAAGACAAGTGTTCGGGGAAAACGCACCCCCTATACCTAACGGAGATTGATTTATCCATTGTAGTTTGTGTTTTGATATTCTTTCCCCTTGGGCGGAAAATGTAGTTGGGACGTACGTATAGGTATCTATAGGTATTTAGTAATCCTTGACAATGTCAGAGTCAGGCTAGAAATGCCGGATTTTCCAATGCCAGCACACCCATTTTTGGTTTTAGGCAGTTAGAACTGAGTTCATGCCGTTGACTTTGGACGTACGTATAGGTATCTATAGGTATTTAGTAATCCTTGACACTGTCAGAGTCAGGCTAGAAATGCCGGATTTTCCAATGCCAGCATACCCATTTTTGGTTTTAGGCAGTTAGAACTGAGTTCATGCCGTTGACTTGGCAAGGCAGATAGTCACCCTTTCAGAAGATACTTTTGCACCCAGAAGGTACACGTAGGTATGGTTTTCAGTCAGAAGTACCACGAGTATCAGTATTCAAAATTATGCTGCTTCATGAAGGACAATGGTTGGAGGAAGAGGATTTCGCTTCCTTTCGATCAATTGCTCGGCAATGACCTGGAAAAAAGAAAGATTTTGTAATTTATGATATCCGATTCTCCTTGACGTTTGGAATGAAGTGATGAGGTCAAAATAGCATGAGATTGTAGACCCAAATCTAACTTCACTTATGGTAAGTAGGTACTTACCTACTTGAACCCTAGCCCCCAATTCAGGAGTCTAATATTGTCACTTGTCACCTTGTCAGTGAATTGGATCATTATTAGCCGGTACAAAATACCGCAGGCAAAACAAAAAAATACCTACCAATAAAAAATACCACAGACCAGTATTTAATCATTTTCTAATATTGTCACTTGTCACCTTGTCAGTGAATTGGATCATTATTAGCCGGTACAAAATACCGCAGGCAAAACAAAAAAATACCTACTAATAAAAAATACCACAGACCAGTATTTAATCATTCATGGTGAATCTGTTAAAATTATTTACCTGTATCTGTTGTGTCAGCCATTCACACTCAGACTGTCTGGAAAAAAAGATTCAGACCGAGGTCTCTCAGACGTTCTGACAAACTCCTGTCTGAAAGTTTTTCCACCACACACATTCCGACTATCCGACATACCGCCAGACGGGCTGAGCGTGGGTGGCTCGCAATAGGGAACAATAAACTTATCTCATTTCTGCCGGCGTGGTGCGCTGGGACAGTTTGTTGATCCACCCCGTATTTCATTTCAGACAGCCTGATGACTGCATCCTCAGCAGAGCTTTCACCCAATAATAGTTTCCTCATTACCTCTCCACGTCTTTCAGTAAGCCTGAAGTGTTCCAAGGTTCCAGGCCGTCAGGTTTCTATGATTAATTACCTGAAATAAAACTCCAGAAATCGCGGTCTTTTGTTTTCATCTTTTTTATTACTTTCTATTACCCCCTACCCCCTGGTTCTTTCGCCATTATTGGGAGCTGGGTTAATTAATGATTTCCTTTTTTTTCGCTCTCCTTTTCAACTTTCAAGTGAAAAACTAAATTATTATCTAGATGGATACCTATAGTTACTTCACCTGTAATTATGAGATTTTCTTAACGTCAAATTAGGTACATTTTGATGAAAAATGCTAAACCGGGACAAAATGGCAAACCGGCCGGAACTGTCCCGGTGTAGTTTCAAACCGGGACGTATTGCAAGCCTATTTCAAATGAAGTCATCATTTGAAATGGTTACAACCTTTACGTAAACTACAACTATGCCTAAATCTATCTACTAAGTATACCTAGCTTTCTACTGATTTGGCTTATGGCAAATATCTGGCAATTTCCCAACAGCTGGTAATTGTCACAGAATCATAAATAATATTAAAATTGAAAAAGTAAAAAAAATTCCATACCTACTCCAAAATCACCGGCTTGGGGGATAATTTGATTCAGAAAAAAAGCTTTTCTTCTGCTTTTTGTTTTTGCTATCTAATTGAATTCAATTATTGGTAGATATTTTACATCTACTACAGCTATAGATTTGACTTCTTGTTTTTTTTCCCCCAATGAAGGTAGGTAAGAAAAGGTCAATGAAATTGTGAGTAAAAGTTGGGACAAGGGTATTTTGACCACTAAAGCCCGAAACAACAGAACAAGTTTTCGATTACATTCCCCCCCCCCTCTCTCTCTCTCTCTCTCTGTCTGATTCATTACAGAATTCCCTATCGTATTACTTTCTCTCTCATTTCTATTCTTCAGGCGTCATCCTTCGCAATGACCCAACCTTTACAACCTTTCTTCTCTTTCTCACCCCCAAGTCTCTCTTCCTGTTTCTTATCATTTCCTCTTTCTCCTTCTTTCCTAACTCATTCCTTCTCCTTCTCCCTCCCCCTTTCTCTCTCTCCCTCATTCCTCCCTTTCTCTCTCTCTCTCTCTCTCTCCCTCATCCTTTTCCCTTTCTCGATATCTCATAATATCTTCTCCTTCCTCTGCCTTGCTGCCCTCTTTCACAGTCTCTTCCACTTGTCTTCTCCAACCATCCTTCCAATCTCTCTCTCTCTCTTTTTTTTTCTCTCTTTCATCCAAATATTTCCTTCCTCAAACACCTTCATAGGTACTCTTTCTTTCCTCCCCCCCCTCCAAAACTCTCTTCTTCCTCCTCCTCCTCCTCCTCCTCCTCTTCTTCTTCATCTTCTTCTTCTCATCTTACCTCGACAACCTCCTCGGTATTCCTCCTCCTTCAAAAGTCTCTTTTCCTTCCCTCTAATTCTCTCTTACCTTCCTTCATTCTTATCTTCTTCTCCTCCTCCTCTTCTTCGTCGTCTTCTCCTTCTCGTTTCTCCTTATTCGTCTCTTACCTCGTTCTTCCTTATTCGTCTCTTACTACCTATAGGTACTTTCCCCTCCTCCAAAAGTCACGAGGGAATATCAAAACGAAATCTTGTATAAGAAGCAGGGTATGGGGTGCACTCAGCTTTCTGTCCCGTGCGATTTTTCGGCAGCACGTATACATAGATTGGATAATTTATTATTGTGATGTTTTTTTTTTTTACTTTTTTTTTTGTAGTGAGGGAGAAAATTTTGTTTTCAGACATGTTTCGTGTCGTATGGTGTGCGTTAGATCACCTCCTCCTCCTCCTCGAGGCATAAAAGCCTTGTACCTACCAGATTTAATAGGCACTCTTAAACCCCGTTAAAAGGTCGTTCACCCCTGAAATTCAAGCTTTCTTTCCCCTGTACAATCTGTACATACCATTTAGGTGAGTACCTACTTTCTTCTCTCTATCTCTCTCCCTCCTTCTCTTCTATATCCCTGACATTACCTTCATGAAAAGAAATCTTTGAGAACAAAAAACTCAAAACTTTTTTCATGTTGCCACTCAGAAAAAAAGCGTTATCGTTAAGGTAAATATTATTAGTGAGGCACATAAGCACATTCCCCTGAAAGGTAAGGTTGGGTATAAAAATTACACTTTATATTCAAAGGCAATAAAAACAAGCAATACTTTAAGAGGGGGGAAGGTCTCCCTACCTTTGCATTATTATAGAATCAAGAAATTTCCCCCTCCCATATGTATGGGAACATTGGATTTAGATCAGAGGGAGAAAAGGGGAGGGAGGGATATGTTAATAAAAATCTCATGAGTTTTTAAGATGGAAAAAAATCTTATTATAACATTAGACACTGGGTGTGTGGAAAATAAAGAGTGCTGAGAAGAGAGGTAGAAGGGAAATGTCCTTTGCTTTCTGGCATCGAAAAACAGAGATGAAAAGGTCGATTCCAATTTTTGAAGGGGGGTTGGGGGGGAACCTGGAATTTGTAAGAATGAAGAATAAATAGTACCTACATATGTAAATCTTCTCAGATGATTTGGTCCATCACTAATCCAAGTCATTAGTGTTTGTTAATGTTCAAAGCTTGAACAATAAATAGGTATAGATTCCGATGGTGAGCAAGAGTGCTGAGAAGAGAGGTAGAAGGGAAATGTCCTTTGCTTTCTGGCATCGAAAAGCAGAGATGAAAAGGTCGATTCCAATTTTTGGAGGGGGGTTGGGGGAAACCTGGAATTTGTAAAAATGAAGAATAAATAGTACATATGTAAATCTTCTCAGATGATTTGGTCCATCACTAATCCAAGTCATTATCAAAGTAGTTTGTTAATGTTCAAAGCTTGAACAATAAATAGGTGTAGATTCCGATGGCGAGCCATCTTGGATTTTCCATGGTTCAGTACGAGCGCCATTTCAATTTCCAAAACGAAACTCTTCTATTGGCGATCTACTTTTGGTATTCCGGATTGCCGAAATCATTCTGGAACATCCTATACTTTTGCCTTCAAATACATACTTTGCAAGAAATATCTCGCCTCTCTTATATTTTGTCTTCTCTTTTCCTTCCTTCTCCTCCTCTGCCATAAGTTGAGAGTCAATTGCCTCCCTTACTCTTCTTACTTTGCCTGCTCTTCCTTCTTCTTACCTCTAATTTCTTCCACTTATTTTTCTCCCCCGTGCTTTCTTTTTCTTTTTCTTCTTCTTCTCCTTCTTCTCCTTCTGTTTCTTCTTCTTCTCCTTCTGTTTCTTCTTCTTATTCTTCTTCTCCTTCTCCTTCTCCTTCTGTTTCTTCTTCTTCTTCTTCTTCTTCTTCTTCTTCTCCTCTATGTTCTTCTTTGTTTTCTCCTTCTGATTTTCTCCTTACAACTCAAGAAAGAAAGAGAGAGTGAGAGAGAGAGAGAGAGAGAGAGAGAGAGGGAGAGAGAGAAAGGTTTGTCTTTTGTTTCCATTTGATGATGAATTATCCGGCTCTCTCTCTCTCTCTCTTCGACTTTTCAGAAGGAGGGCTGGATATTTTTTGAGAGAAAAAAGCTGTAGGTAAATAAGTAGGTACCTACCTATCTACCTATTTAATGTATAAGTGAGGCTTCTGGTGAAATTTGATATAAAGCATTCGATTCTCTAATCTTTCTCTTTTCTTTCTTTTGATTACGGTATTTTTGTCAGACTTTTCAGCATAAATTCAATTAGGTAGGAATGTATCTTTGTATTAAGTATAAGACATTCCTTATTTATATCATTATTTCGAATAACGATGTACCATCCGGCTCTCTCTCTCTCTCTCTCTCTTCGAATTTTCAGAAAGAGGGCTGGATATTTTTTGAGAGAAAAAAGCTGTAGGTAAATAAGTATGTACCTACCTACCTACCTATCTACCTACCTAATGTATAAGTGAGGCTTCTGGTGAAATTTGATATAAAGCATTCGATTCTCTAATCTTTCTCTTTTCTCTCTTTTGATTATGGTATTTTTGTCAGACTTTTCAGCATAAATTCAATTAGGTAGGAATGTACCTTTGTATTAGGTATAAGAGATTCCTTATTTATATCATTATTTCCAATAACGATGTCAATTCCTTGTACGTGAAAACTTTACGTAAATATAAACAGGAGGTACGGATGCGATGGGGTCGTTGTAAGAAATAGCTACCTTCGTGTGTTGCGCGTGGTTGATATCTGGATGGGTGACCATCTGACCAATAATGAGCTAGCTTTTCCCAACGATGTACCTACGTAAGGATTGTAGGTATACTCGCGTAGGATAGATTATTGAGATATCCTTTTGTTCAAAGGATAAGCTAAGGATTTCCCTTATTCCTTAATAATTGACTTGAACCTTTAGGTAATCCTTATCTTATAATATCTTATAGTTGAAGAATAAATTCAGTGAATAAGCAGAATTATCACAATACCTACGTATTAGAGAACGATAGATAGGGAGGGAGAGAGGGAAAAGGGACAAAATTACCTACCTAAGTATTTGTTTGCTTTATCCGGGAAGGAAAAGGGGGGGAGGGAGGGACCTTCCTTTTGAATTATTTCCATAACTTAGGTACATATTTACCTAGGTATGATATTTAGAACTAACCTCAGAGTCAGAGCTCAGTGATGGTGAGGTGGTTAGCGCGGTGGACTTTGGACCCGGAGGTTGTTGGTTCGAGTCCAAGTCAAGCCATAAAATTTAGCGTAGTGTATATTCATCTGGGAAAGATACGAGTATTTGTGACAAGAATTTACAATTTTACATTGTATTGTAAAATTATTTTACATACCTAATTACCTATATAAAATCACATACCGGGACCTCTCGAACTTCATCATCCAAGTTCACACTAAAAGTGAAAGCCACATTAAATATAGGTAACTCACCTAATACCTAGACAAAACCGATAAACACCAGCTGAAAATTCAGCTGAAAATAGTCCGCCGGATTTCAGTAGGAGATAAGAGGAAAATAAATTTATACCTATATTCCTCCAGAACCTAACTCCTCCAGAAAACTCACTGAAAGCTCTACAAACGTGCTACGTATATTTAAGCTCCTTGATGCTATCTCTTGTGTTTTCCATTGCAAAGGTCACACTTGTAAAAGGCCAAAGGGAGAGGAGGGTCTTTATTTAATTGCACTATAAATTGTTAAATCGAGAATGAAAATGTTTCTGTAAAAAAAGGAAGGAAAAAAAATCTGGTGTGAACAGCACATCAGTTTCTGTTGAGTAGGTAAGTATATTACTAAATTGTAAAGGCGAAGTAAAATAAACCTGAAACTATGAGAATGGACAAAATACATAGATAAATAAATAATAGGTAATTACCTAATTAGATGGATTTTGTATTAAACTGGATTTATTGAAGGTCTACGTAATTAGATGTAGGTACGTTATCTAGTTAGGTAGGTACCTACTTACTTTTTTCACTTGGGTGATCCCATAGATAAATAAATAATAGGTAATTACCTAATTAGATGGATTTTGTATTAAACTGGATTTATTGAAGGTCTACGTAATTAGATGTAGGTCTGTACGTTATCTAGTTAGGTAGGTACCTACTTACTTTTTTCACTTGGGTGATCCCTATTCCCTAAACATAATAATTATATTTTCAGCTCTTTCGAATTTGGTCTGATTCCAGCACTCACTCGGTCTTATCAGATTAGGGCATTTTGTATGGGTTCCTTACCCATACAAATCGGGTTTAGGGTCAGTATTTAGTGTTAATAGAAAGTAAAAAATCCTAGGTATTGCTCTCTTGAGTTTTCCTGTATTTATTTTGAATTTATTTCCAAAGGTTCTGGATTTTTTTCGCCCTCTCCTCCTTCCTTTCCTCTATTTTTAGCTCTTTTATCTCTTCTAAATGTGTTGAACACTTTTTTTGCCTCTCGTTTTCATTAAATAGAAAGTAAAAAATCCTAGGTATTGCTCTCTTGAGTTTTCCTGTATTTATTTTGAATTTATTTCCAAAGGTTCTGGATTTTTTTTCGCCCTCTCCTCCTTCCTTTCCTCTATTTTTAGCTCTTTTATCTCTTCTAAATGTGTTGAACACTTTTTTTGCCTCTCGTTTTCATTATTCTTCCTCTTTTTACTTTCCTTATCCTATAGGAAGGAAAGTAATGTAATCGGGTCAAATTTTCGATGGTCAGTTTTTAGTGTCAAAACACGTTTTGAGGTCCCTAGAGCCTAAATACGAAGTTTCAGCCATTGGTCCGTGTGTGTGTCCGCCTGTCTGTCTGTCTGTAAACAAAATATCTCGAGAACGGTAAGAGCTAGAGACTTGAAATTTGGTATACCGTTTTGGCCGGTAAAAATTTCTTTACCGTAAGCCCAGGAGGAGTGATTTCCTCCAGGTCGGTAAATTAGACAGTCCCACATGTGACAAGATAGGTGCTGCGGTTGGTGGTATTTTGATCGCTTTTTGGCGGTTTTCAGCTATACCTAGGCTTGCCAAATATCCAAAATGTCGATTCGGGACGCGAATCCGCGAACATAATTGCCAAATCCGCGAACATAATCGCAAAATCCGCGAACAAAATCGCCAAATCCGCGAAAATAATCGCGAAATCCGCGAAAATAATCGCGAAATCCGCCGCGGAACATAATCGCGAAACCCCGCGAACATAATCGCCAAATCCGCGAACATAATCGCCAAATCCACGAACAAAATCGCGAAATCCGCGAACATAATCGCGAAATCCGCGAACATATTCGCGAAATCCGCGAACATAATCGCCAAATCCGCGAACAAAATCGCCAAATCCGCGAACATAATCGCGAAATCCCGCGAACATAATCGCCAAATCCGCGAACAAAATCGCCAAATCCGCGAACATAATCGCGAAATCCGCGAACATAATCGGCAAATCCGCGAACATAATCGCCCAATCCATCCGCGAACATAATCGCGAAATCACATAGGTACGATATGTACACTAGGTACGATAGGTGATAGGTAAACATAACTATTATTAAAAACAGATAAACAAAATACTGTCGAACCTGGATAAACGAGAATCCAAGGGACCAGCTCAATTTTTTCGGTTTTAAGGCGGTTTAATACAACATTTTCTCGTTTATAAAGTTTAGCCAAAGTGGAAGAGCAAACTGATGAAAGCATGACAAATTTAAAACAAGTTAAAAAAATTCTGATACTAATTTTAAAGTTAAAAAACCCGTCCGATTTCTTTCTGGGCACAAAAACGGAAAATTCGGGACAAAACGCCCCCAAAATGAAAAACTGAACGGGACGCCGGGACACCCTGAAATTTCGGGACTGTCCCGGCCAATTCGGGACGTTTGGCAAGCCTAGCTATACCGCTATAACGGTTAGAGATAAGTTATAAAAATTTTAGGGTATAAGAAGAACAAGAACACCCAAATAAGCATCATTCAATAGGATAAGGAAAGTCGTGGTGGCGTTCACACCAGATATATTTTTTTTTTTTTTTTTTTTTAATAGAAAGTAGGATACCTATAAATCTATCAATAGAAAGTAGAGGAAGATTCTTGATGTGTTCAATTCATGTCTGTTTGGTATTTGAATTAGATTTCTGGGGAACGGTTCGGTTTAGCCGTTTTCCCTTTATACATACCTACGTAAGTTAGAGGTTTTCGTTTATCTTCTATACATAATCTACTATCTTACTAACTATCTAATTCATGATTATGGTGAAGCTGAAAGGCAGAGTGCACCTCTCGTTTTCCAAGAACAAAGCCGAAAAAACTTAAATTTTGCTGGGCATTAAACTCGGGACCTTCACTGTATAAATCCTTGCGTGGTAACTCCTGAAGTGCCGAGATACTCACTTGGCCACGGAAGTGTTAGGCCCCATTTTACAAACACTAAAGTATAATAAAGCTTACAGCTTACAGGTCTACTACTGTTTGTAATAGAGCTCCCTCATCGGCCCCTCTCCTAAGGGACCTCACCCTTAGGGGAAGAAAATGAAATATGTAAACGTTTTTTTCTCATTAAGCAAGACTGAGGCAGGCTCTACGCAAATCACTTCCCAAAACTGATAAATGGCATCTCATAAAAAATTCCCAGAAAAAATAAGAAAGCAAAAGAGAAAAATCGGGCATTTTTTCAAGTTTCAGAACTGACTCCAAACTTCAAATGAATATTTTTTTGGGGGTGTTTTCTTTCTCTTGCCCCCTTGGCATCTGGAAAAATCCTTTGAGAAAATTGGAGGCATATATCTACCAACATACCTACCTAGTTGATATTTTTATAGGCAAAAGTAGGAAACCACCTACAAATAATACATAGGTATCTACCTATGGACAATAATTTAAGTAGGTTCCCCCCCAAGTTTTTTTTTTTGAAATATTATGAAGCACCTACACACATTATTTTAGTACTGAAAAATATGTATAACGTTTGCCGAAAGGGACATAACCATCAAGATAATTATGATAATTAAATTAATTAATAATTAAACCTACCTAGGTACGCCTAAAAAAAAGAACTTGGGACTCTCTTCGTTCTGAATCATTTTATGAATACTAGGTGTCTAGTGTTTAGTGATTCACCAATAAATAATCAAAGTTTGTAGTTAATACATTTTGTTGTTATGACTTCAGGATCTTTTTTAAACAAGGCTTCTTAACTCTCATATGAAATTCACTCTCCTCCTTGTTATCAGCCGAGCCTGTGGAAAAATTCCTAAAATGTAATAAAAAATCAACGAGTACACTGATTTTATTTCTTGTATTTTTTATTATTTCTTGGAATCAAATTCTAGCACGTCTGCTGAATTCTTTTCTTCTCTTCCTCTTTTACAATTCTTTTTCTTCCATTTCCCCTTTTCTCTTTTTTTCTTTCTTTGATGAAATTTAATCAGATATTTTTCTCCTTCGTTTGGAATTGAATACAGCAAAAAAATTTTCAGCAAACTTTTTCTGCCTTGTGCTTTTTATAGTGCTCTCGAGAGGAGATGTCAGTTTTTGATTTCAATCATTACTTGAAATAATTCTTTCTCTTCCATTTCCCCTTTTTTCTTTTTTTTTTCTTTCTTTGATGAAATTTAATCAGATATTTTTCTCCTTCGTTTGGAATTGAATACAGCAAAAAATTTCAGCAAACTTTTTCTGCCTTGTGCTTTTTATAGTGCTTTCGAGAGGAGATGTCAGTTTTTGATTTCAATCATTACTTGAAATCACTCACTATAATTTCGGTAGGTAAGTAAGTAAGTGGGAGGAGGGTGAGGAAAAGTGGCTCTTCTTTAGCTTCAATGGAAAGCACACCACGGATCATCGCGCGGATGATAGTTTATTATAGTTTTCAACAACTGCCTTCTTACATCGGTTTCACTATTGTTCGGAAATTCTGCCGCTTTTTCCCTTTGTTCTTTCTGCTGAAGTCTTCATTTCTAGTTTTTATTGAAATAAATAAAAGAAAAGGCTTTTTCACTGGGCTGTTGAGAAATAAGCTATTTTGCTGACTGTTGAGACAGAAATAAGCCTATTCACTAAGTAGTATTCAGATTTACTCACAGATAAATATGTTCAGACAAAATAACAGGTATCTACCTACTTAGCCATCTACCTATGCTATGTGATATACCTAATGATAGATACAGGATACAGGTATACCTACTTAGATATTGGTACTAACTACCAATACAATGTTAGGATAGTTGTAGGTATGTACCTATTTATCTATAGATACTCGTATATATGTTTTGTAAAGTTCCCTGGATAACAGAGCATCCCTCAGTTTATTCCCTCTATCCCTATGTTATGTGATATCTACCTTCATGTAACCTACCTCCCTCTCTCTATACTATCAAGTAACTTTATGTAGGTACCTACCTGCCTATAACTTGCGAGCGTAGATTTATGTCTTTGTGTTTGACCGTTTATCTTTTTTCTCTCTACCTAACTCCTCCTCCTTCTTCTCCTTCTCCTCCTCCTCCTCTTTATACCTGCCTATAACTTGCGAGCGTAGATTTATGTCTTTGTGTTTGACCGTTTATCTTTTTTCTCTCTACCTAACTCCTCCTCCTTCTTTTCCTTCTCCTCCTCCTCTTCCTCCTCCTCCTCTTCCCCTCTCCTCATCCAGTGGGAAGTTAGAGGCGATATTCCAACAACAAAAGGAGAGGAAGAGTAAATTTTATTTGCGATCTGGGACTCTCTCTCCTCCTGAGGAAAAAAGAGCGGTTGTAGGAGGGAGAGTAGCAGGAAGAGAAAGAGGAGGAGGAGGAGAAAGAGAGGAGAAGGTGGAAAGTAATTAGAAAGACGGAGATGGATCATGTATAAGAGGGGCTTGGAGATGGATCATGTATAAGAGAGGCTTGGAGATGGATCATGTATAAGAGGGGCTTGGAGATGGATCATGTATAAGAGAGGCTTGGAGATGGATCATGTATAAGAGAGGCTTGGAGATGGATCATGTATAAGAGGGGCTTGGAGATGGATCATGTATAAGAGAGGCTTGGAGATGGATCATGTATAAGAGAGGCTTGGAGATGGATGATGTATAAGAGGGGCTTGGAGATGGATCATGTATAAGAGGGGCTTGGAGATGGATCATGTATAAGAGAGGCTTGGAGATGGATCATGTATAAGAGGGGCTTGGAGATGGATGATGGTAAACAAAATATCTCGAGAACGGTAAGAGCTAGCGACTTGAAATTTGGTATGTAGCTGTCAAATGTGACAAGGATGCGACATGAAACCTGAATATTTGGTGTTTTGGTTAGGATAGGTGCTGCAGTTGGCGGTATTTCGGCCGCTTTTTGGCTGTTTTCAGCTATACTGACTAAACGGTTAGAGATATTGTAAAAGTTACAATAGAAGAACACCAATTAAGCATCTTTCAATAGGATAAGGAAAGTGCATCTTTGGTTAAGATCGGTGCATTCCATTTCCCCTTTTCTCTTTTTTTCTTTCTTTGATGAAATTTAATCAGATATTTTTCTCCTTCGTTTGGAATTGAATACAGCAAAAATTTTCAGCAAACTTTTTCTGCCTTGTGCTTTTTATAGTACTTTCGAGAGGAGATGTCAGTTTTTGATTTCAATCATTACTTGAAATCAATTAGTTCTGTTGTGATAGCCCGACGCGCAAGACACCTTTTTTGATTTTGCCGGAATTATGATTGATATAAACGTTGAGCAACGAGTGATTATTAAATTTTACGTAAAACTTGGTAAAAGTGCTAGTGAAACTTTTTCTTTGTTAAAGACAGTGTACCAGGAGTCATGTTTGAAAAGATCAACGCTTTTTAAGTGGTTTAAACGGTTTCAAGATGGCCATGAATCTGTTGAGGACGATCCACGTTCTGGTCGCCCCCAAACCTCAAAAACTGACGAAAACATTGAGAAAGTTGGTGCTATGATTCGTTCTGACCGTAGATTAACTCTTAGACTGATGGCTGATAAACTTAAAATTGATAAAGAATGTGTTAGACAAATTTTGCACGAAAATTTCAACATGTCAAAAGTTTGCGCAAAAATGGTGCCCAAGAACCTTTCAGATGAGCAAAAGGAAGTTCGCAAAAATCTCTCTACAGACGCCCTAAATCAGATCGAAAGTGACCCCAACTTCTTGAAAAGAGTCATTACATGCGATGAATCATGGTTTTTTACCTATGACCCAGAAACAAAGCGCCAGTCCATGCATTGGAAGAGCCCAAATTCTCCGAGGATGAAAAAAGCTCGAATGAGCAAGTCAAAATTCAAGGCAATGATGATTGTTTTCTTTGATATCCAGGGGATAGTTCACCTAGAATGGGTCCCTGAAGGCCAAACTGTCACTCAGTATTACTATCTTGAAGTTCTAAATCGCCTTCGCGAGAAAATAAGAAAGAAACGACCCGAATTGTGGAATGAGAAGTCATGGGTTCTGCACCAGGACAATGCGCCAGCCCACAGTGCCTTCTCCGTGAAGACGTTCCTGGCCAAATACAACATCCCAGTGTTGGAACACCCTCCTTACTCACCCGACCTGGCCCCGTGCGACTTTTACCTATTCCCAAAAATCAAATCTGCCCTGAAAGGTACGAGATTTGACAGCGTAGATGCCGTTAAGAAAAAAGCGGCAGAAGTTATGAAAGGCCTTACACAAAATGACCTCCACCACTGTTTCGATTAATGGAAAATTCGCCTGGAACGTTGTAGGGATAGAGGAGGGGAGTACATTGAAGGGGACAACTACTAAAGTTGGGTAAGTTAAACGCACATCGTTTTATGGGAAAAGTCCACGAACTTAATAGCCACACCTCGTAAGAGGGGCTTGGAGATGGATGATGTATAAGAGAGGCTTGGAGATGGATCATGTATAAGAGGGGCTTGGAGATGGATCATGTATAAGAGAGGCTTGGAGATGGATCATGTATAAGAGGGGCTTGGAGATGGATCATGTATAAGAGAGGCTTGGAGATGGATCATGTATAAGAGGGGCTTGGAGATGGATCATGTATAAGAGAGGCTTGGAGATGGATCATGTATAAGAGGGGCTTGGAGATGGATCATGTATAAGAGAGGCTTGGAGATGGATCATGTATAAGAGGGGCTTGGAGATGGATCATGTATAAGAGAGGCTTGGAGATGGATCATGTATAAGAGGGGCTTGGAGATGGATCATGTATAAGAGAGGCTTGGAGATGGATCATGTATAAGAGGGGCTTGGAGATGGATCATGTATAAGAGAGGCTTGGAGATGGATCATGTATAAGAGGGGCTTGGAGATGGATCATGTATAAGAGAGGCTTGGAGATGGATCATGTATAAGACTCTCTCTCTCTCTCTCTCTCTCTCTCTCTCTCTCTCTCTCTCTCTCTCTCTCTCTCTCTCTCTCTCTCTCTCAAAAGAATAGGTTGGAAAACAGTATTGATTTTCTTTTTTTTAAAATTAAGTCAAAAAAAAAAAAAAAAAATGACAGTTGGTTAGATACTCGGATGAGTGACGGTCCGATTTCAACGTTACAGTGTCCTAGGACCATGTTATTTATTATTGAAGCGACTGATTGATTTCTTAGGAGTCAGATTTTTGTATACCCTTTCCCATTTTCCCATTTAAAACTGCAAAAAATACATACAAAAAAAATAAAAAACACAGTAAAATCATTTTTTTCAGTGATTAGAGGACAATGAGATAAGGAGAAACCATTAAACGAGAAATTTCGAAGTACGAATTTGTGAAAATTTGGACCGATTGCAATACTTTCATTACTAGTATAGCTCCGCTATACTGTAGTAATAGAAAGTAATAAAGGAATTCTTGAAAAATGGAAGAACGATATAAAACAGTTTTTCTTCTCCTAACACGTTCTATTATATTCCTCTCTTTCTGGCTTTCTTCCTTTCTCTCTCCCACCTATCCCTCTCTCTTTTTCTACCCTCCTCTCTCTCCCTCTCTCTTTTATTTACTATAAGGTACCTACCTGATGCCTTTGTTTTCAGAAGTTCTCTCCCACTCTATTAACTCTCTTTCTTCCTCCTTTCTCTCTCTTGCTCTCCAGCACTTTCTCTTTTTCTGAGATCTTTTTTACTTTCTTTTATTGCTTCTTCTGTTTTTATTTCTCTTCTATTGATATTAATGTGTTTTTATTTCATTTTTCCTCCCGTAGTTTGGTTCATTAAATAATTATTATATTTCCCTTCGATTTTTTTTTTTCGTTCTTTTCTCAAGTTTTTTCCAATGAGGTAGGTTTTCTCAGGTCGGGTTCCTATGATTGTTCCCACTTTGGACTTCATAGGTACCTATTATTACTCCTTCTCCTCCTCCTCTCTCTCTCTCACATCTTCTTCATCATCTTCTTCTTCATCATCATCTTCTTCTTCTTCTTCTTCTTCTTTTTCTTCTTCTTCTTTCTCCTTTATTCTCTTTTTTATCTCTTCTATCTTCTCAAACAAAAAACTAAATAGGTATCTATTAGATACTTTAGGTGGTACCTTATGATCATTTCTATGGAATTTGAATTAACGTTAGGTTTAATCTCAACGAGTGCTCTGGCCATTCTTTTAATAGTCTTCTTCCAGTCCGATTTCCTTAATATCTTTCCAAAAGACTTTCTTCTCCAATGTCTCCCTGTCTCCCGTCCGGAATCTAAATCCAAATCCACCTCTCTCTCCCCTTTATCCCCATCCCTCCTCTTCTTCATTTCACTTTCCCCTCTTCTTTCCAATTCTTCTTTTCCTCTCTCCCTCCACTCAGGTTTCCGGAGTTAAAGTCCACAAGCACGGGTCTTAGGTCATAAATTAACGGTTCAGGGGCAGAAGAGGGGGGCGTTCGGAGGCCCCAAACGCCCCGGCAAACGTTTCGTACCGAAATTAATTGCCAATAATTAAAAAATAGCAACTTTTCCGGACACCGTGGGGGGGAGGGGGGGGAGGAGAGGTAAAATCGTTCTCTGATAATGAAACGAACCGGAGAGAGAGAGAGAGAGAGAAAGAGAGAGAGAGAGAGAGGAAGAGAGAGAGAGAGAGAGAGAGAGAGAGAAGTTAGCAGTTTTCGACTTGTGTTTGTGGTGAAGGAAGAAGGGTAGGAGGGGGGGGGAATGAGATGGGTGTGCGGAGGGGGGGGAGAAAATGTTGGCTGTGGTTGACTTATTTACTAACAATATGAGAGGAGGAGAAGGAGAAAGAGGAGGAGGAGATAAAGAATGAAGAATGAGAAGTGGGGGAGTAAAATCTAAGGGAGGAGAAGGAGAAAGAGGGAATGGAGGAGGAGAAGAGAGAAGGAGTGGGAGATGGATTTGAGGAGGAGAAGAAAGAGAAGGAGGAGGAAGAGGAAGAGGAGAAGGGAGTGAAATGTTTGTGGTTAGCTTCCCATATAACGCGGGACTATTGTGTCAGGAGCGAGGTTAAATAGGTAGGTATTAGGTACCTCTAGCTATACCTACCTGCGCCTGGATAGATCAGGTAGGTACCTTTTAATGACAACATCAGCCAGCCTAGTTAGCTTTTATTTTAAGGTCTGCCTTGTGCAAACTTAATCCCAAACAAATAAGACTCGTTCTTGGAAAGAGTGGTTTTCTCCTATTACCTACTCTTTCTTTATTCGATTTCGTGACCATACTCGTAAGCCTTAGTTGTTAATACAAGTCAAAAGGCTAGTGGGCTACCAGATCTTACAATCTAGCTATAGCCTTTTTTAATGAGTCTACTCCTGATGAAAATACAACAATTTAGATACCTATTTTACAGATAAAGAATGAAGAATGAGAAGGTGGAGGAGCAAAATCCAAGGGAGGAGAGGAAGAAAGAGGGAATGGAGGAGGAGAAGAGAGAAGAAGTGGGAGATGGATTTGAGGAGGAGAAGAAAGAGAAGGAAGAGGAAGAGGAGAAGGGAGTGAAATGTTTGTGGTTAGCTTTCCATATAACGCGGGACTATTGTGTTAGGAGCGAGGTTAAATAGGTATTATGCACCTCTAGCTATACCTACCTGGGCCTGGATAGATCAGGTTTTAATGACAACATCAGCCAGCCTAGTTAGCTTTTAAGGTCTGCCTTGTGCAAACTTAATCCCAAACAGATAAGGCTCGTTCTTGGAAAGTGTGTTTTCTCCTATACCTACTCTTTCTTTTTTCGATTTCGTGACTATACTCGTAAGCCTTGGTTGTTAATACAAGTCAAAGGGCTAGTGGGCTACTAGATCTTACACTCTAGCTATAGCCTTTTTTAATGAGTCTACTCCTGATGAAAATACAACAATTTAGATACCTATTTTATAGGTAGATTCTCATCTAAGTTACTATCGAAGTATGTAAGTTATGATTAGCAAAATTAAATAACTTTTAATTGTTATCATTCCCCATTTCCCATTTCCCTCCCTCTTCCTCCATCTCTCTCGCTCTCTCCCCTCTCTCTTTTCTCTCTCACTCCTATCTCTCTCTTTCGACATCTCATTAGTAAACTTACAAGTTCGTTTACAACTCTGCTACAAGTGCTGACATAGAGGCTGGGAAGTTTTTAGTCTTTCTGTTTTAGTTTTCTTTATTCTTCTCTTAATAATTCTTCCTTAAAAGTCTTCCGAGTTCCTTTTGCTTTATTCTCTGCCTCTCTAAAATTTGCCTGTGTTTCCACTGTTATTATTGTATTACTTTCCCATTTTCCATGGGTAACGCTGGATTCTCATGGGTAAGAGCGGTCCACCATTGACATTGGTCTATAGTCTATAAGGAGAATGGTGGTTGTTTCTGAGGAGATTAAACTTACCAATCTAAAGATATACCTAGGCAATCACCTACCAAATACTTAGAATAATAATAAAAACAAAATTCTTTGGAAAATTTACACAAAATTACCGTTATGATATTTTTATTCTTTAAATTTATTTATTTACAGTACAATTAGAGATAGCTTAATAATAAAAAGTGTCCTAGCTTAAAGGCTAAGAAAGTTTGCAGATAAGTAGTCAGAGGCATCAGTGACTTTTATCCAAAGAAAAGTAAAGTAATGAGGTTAATTTATAAGGAAATCGGATATTTTTTCTTTTAATTGAGAATCAGAGGACATTGAAAAAATGAGAGATTTTCCATTTACAAAATAAGCATTGAATATTTATCCATTAAACGTACATTATTATGTTTTACCCCCTTTTGAATCATCAATTTTCATCAAAATGTGACGAAAGGAGCACACTTTACAATTTCCCACACTCATTATAAACATAATTTCAATAACATCAGTATGATTAGATTTAATACAAGTTAGCTTTTAGCCATAATCCTTTAATAGAAAAAAATGTTAGATTGTTTTTGGCAAAAACTATGTACAGCAGCTACCTATATTATACAGAAAAGAGATATTAGAGCTAAGTAGATAACATAGGAATTTTACCAGCTTAAGCGAAAGAGCTTTCTAAATACATAGGGAACTAATTGAACATTGTATGCATGCCCCTATGAAGCTTATTCGAGTCTACAGGGTGTAAAAAAATATTTGTATTGAACTTATTGAATGATATACGGGGTGATATCGTCGTCCCAAACACGAAGTGGCGTAAGTGCGAAAATCACATTTTTCAGGAGGGCCGAAATAAGTTTTTTAAGTTTTCAAATTTATCTTTTGAGCCCTTTCTACTGCACAATCTTCACAAAGTCCATGTTTACCTATTCGTTAAAACATTTTTAAAGAATGCTATGTATTTTTTTTCCCAGCAGATTTTTTCCGATACACATGATAACTCAAAATTGTGATTTTTATTTGTATTGAACTTATTGAATGATATACGGGGTGATATCGTCGTCCCAAACACGAAGTGGCGTAAGTGCGAAAATCACATTTTTCAAGAGGGCCCAAATAAGTTTTTTAAGTTTTCAAATTTATTTTTTGAGCCCTTTCTACTGCACAATCTTCACAAAAGTCCATGTTTACCTATTCGTTAAAACATTTTTAAAGCATGCTACCTATGTATTTTTTTTTTTTCCAGCAGATTTTTTCCGATAGGTACACATGATAACTCAAAATTGTGATTTTTACACTTACGCCTCTTCGTCTCCGGGCCGACGATATGTTGTAAGTACTATTTGAAAAGTATAGTGTTAGGTACCAAAAAACTGAGATTTTTTAAAAATTCAAATAGATACATACCTACCTACTGAATTTTCTTAAAAATCAATTTTAGAATACAGACAAGCCTGTTCACTATGAACAATTTTTTCTTCGTCCTAAGTTACAAATTTCCCGCATTTTTCTTTGTTGACAATGTCAGGTTATAAATTTATAATCAAATATCTACCTGCAATCAAAAAAGAGTGCAAATTTTGGGCCATGACCTTCGATATGGTACTTATTAACCCTGTACCTCCTGTAAGCGAATTATTACTGGACTGACCATGCCCCTATTGACTTGTTTACAGAACACCCTGTATTGTCTGGCGTATGGAAGCGTATTTGATTTTATTTCCTCCTTTTTTACTTTTTAATATAAAAAGCTATGGGAGAGGATGTAGAAATAGGAGGAGAAAAAAAGGGCAACACAAAACAGGGAGTTTGAAATTATAATTTGCAATTTGTTCTTTGCATACAATGAATTCCCTCCATTTAATACAAAATAAAACTTTGTGAGATCGAACTTTTTCTGTTGTTGTAGAAAAAAGTCAATTTTTCGGAAACTTTATTTTTTTAATTTCAGGAATTAAAAAAAGTTCATTGTGATGTTTCCGTTTAAAAAACAGGGTGGTTCCAAGACCTTGTTCTCATTATAATAAATTATTCTCATAGGTACCTACCTACATAGGTACACACCAAAACATACCCTGAATTCTCAAGCACAATGAAGTCCCAAAAAGTTCGCTGAAAACATCTGGAAACTAAAACATAATGAAAGAGTTCAAAGATGTGTGACGTCAGACTTCAGGCAGTTGTCTCGCTAGGTAGCGCCAGTATGCAAGCACGCTGGCGGAGGAGCAGAAAGAAATGGGCAGAAATGTATGCGCAAAAACACATTAATGTGTTGCCTGCGAGAGAGCTTTGCTCGGGACATTTGATGTGACGTCTTCGCCTACGGGAGCGTATGCCGTGACGTCAAAGTTCACGATTTACCGGTATTTTTTAAATCGATTTATCTCGGGATCTAGAAGTCGTAGAAGAAAAAGAAAGATTCCGTCGTTCCTCATTTTTCCTGCTCTATGACTTTGAAACATCACCTAAGTAAGCGCAACTGATCTATTGAACACCTTGCTTTCAGCTCCCATGGCGTAATGGTTAATGCGCCCGCCTTGCACGCGGGAGACCCGGGTTTGATTCCCGGGGGGGTCAAAAATTTGCATTATGCAAATGATTGATTCCGTGACTGGCTGATGCGGGGCCCACTCAGCCTCGTGAGGAAAATGACTGGCTATGTAAATCTCCCGATAGTTAGGAAAATTTCAAATCAACTAAAAATAGGTCCCCCTTAAAAATAAAGAAATACGTGTTTTAGAGGTTTTCCAATCGGTTCTCGAGTTTCCAAGGGTGGTGAGTATTTTTTTAAACACCCTGTATGGCTCTAATGCAGTGGTTCTGAAACTTTTTTGCATGGCGCCTCCTTTGGGCATGTTCTCATTTTTTCACGAACCAACCTCAGTGGCTCAAGCAGTTAGCGCGGGAAGAATTTCAGAACTGGAGGGGTTTATAGGAAAAGCCCCCCCCCCCCGATTTGTCTCCACGCCCCCCAGTTTGAGAAGCTCTGACCTAAACAGTTCTTCAGTGACGGAAAATCTCTATGAAACAAAAATTTCTCTTTAATAATGAGGAGGTGCTGTCAGCTTTTTGAACATACTGTGAACTCTATTCCACAATGATCACCCGAAAGGAGATAATAATAACCGAGACCGACTTTGTTTAGTTTTCAAAGAAATTCATCATAATTACATTATGGAAACCCAACATTTCTTCCTCAACCTCCTCCACTCCTCTTTTTCTCATAACTCCTGTTCCTTCTCCCCCTCCTACTCTTTCTTCTTCTCCTTATCCTCTTTCTCGACCTATTCATAACTTCATATCCCTCGTTCTATTCCTCCATCTCCTCTTCCTTCTCTTCCTCCTTATCCTCATCTGTCTCCTACTCTTCCTCTTCTATATCTTCTCCTCTTCCCTAGACCCATTTCATTCCTTCTTCACTTCCTCCTCCTCTTTCCCAGTCCCATCACCCTCCTACTCCCCCTGCTTCTCCTCTTCCTCCTCCTTTTCTTCCTTCTCCTCCTCCTCATTTTAAAATTCTTGACTGTTACAGTCAGTCAGCTTTAGAATCTTCAGTCAGAAGTCCATCAGAATATTCCCGATTTATAAGCTCAGTCACAGGTTCATTAGAATATTCCTGATTCATACTGTCAGTCAGTTGGCATTAGAATTAGAATCCTCAGTCAGAAGTCCATTAGAATATTCCTGACCTGATTCACACAGTCAGTCAGTCCTCAGTCAGAAGTCCATTAGAATATTCCTGACCTGATTCATACAGTCAGTCAGCATTAGAATCGTCAGTCAGAAGTCCATTAGAATATTCCTGATTTCCCAACAAGAAGCTCTATTGCTAGAAAATCTTCGAAACTTTCACTGTTTTTCAAACTTCATCGTCTCCCTATTTCCCTCTTCCTCCCTCCCCTCCTTTCTCATCCTTAAATTTTCCATTGGATTTCCCTCAGGTAAATCTTGTGACGAAAATGGCACCGGGGCAACTTTTCCCTACCGAAAAAAGTTTTCGACTGTGTGTGTAATTTACAAAGTAAAAGTATACCTATGTTCTCGTACCTAAAGTCTGACTCGTACCGTGCGTAAAGTCTGACGTCACACATATTTGAACTCTTTCATTAGAACTGAAAATAAAAATTGAATTTTCGACCTTTTACAGGTATTTTTTCGGAGTTTTAACCTCAGATTTGGATTTTTCCCAACTTTTTACATAGGAATGGATCATTCATTTATAATTTTTACCCATATGCAACTGCTCCATTGTCAATTTGTCATTCATTAAATTATCGTTAGACAAGGGCATGTTTAATGCACATGCAATGCACATTGCATATACTAAGGATTTGTCAGGCGGCCATCTGACGTCACACATATTTGAACTCTTTCATTAGAACGGAAAATAAAAATTGAATTTTCGACCTATTACAGTTATTTTTTCGGAGTTTTAACCTTAGATTTGCATTTTTCCCAACTTTTCACATAGGAATGGACCATTCATTTATAATTTTTACCCATATGCAACTGCTCCATTGTCAATTTGCCATTCATTAAATTATCATTAGACAAGGGCATGTTTAATGCACATGCTATGCACATTGCATATACTAAGGATTTGTCAGGCGGCCATACAATTCAGATGTCAACGAAAATGGAGATTTTTGGTGGATGTTCCATGTTTTCCTATTCGTTTATTCGTACTCGTGGTCTCGGCTATCATAATTATTATTATCATCTATCGTAGAATCTGATCGGAGGAAAAATCGCACTGTGTGTAGAAGAGGCTTAGGTTAAAATACCTACATGTTACTATGTAGCTTTGGGCACCATAATAGGTAGGTATTTATGTACTTAGGTAGGTAACCTATTCAACGTCAGTAGCAAAAATACTTTACTAGGTACTACGTTATTCAACTGACTGCAATACGTTTTCTAACAATAGTCCAATACGATTCCAATAAAGTCCAATACGATTCCAATATGTAATAAAATTCCTTAGGTATGATATTATTTCTCATAATATGACAGTAATGATTAAAGAGGTAGGTATGAGTTATAAAATAACGTCATTCTATGTGCATGAAATGGGCCATGAATAAGTAGCTAAGTATCTATTCAAACTTTTTCATTCATCTTATTACCTAGGCACTACGTACTACCTATAGTTTTACCCTTACGTAAGCAAGGAAGAAAGCGGACGCAAAAGGGACTTGAAGTTATCTTATAGTAAGTCCATTGGTATAGAATGGTAGCTATTGGTAATTCTAGTTTATTTTATGTGGCAGGACTCTCCTGAGAAGATCTTCCACCCAACACACTTGACATTTCCACGATATAAATATACCTATGTATTTATTATTTACAGTATACATTGACTAAATTTACAAGCAGCTAATAAATAGTTAGTTACCTACAAGGTGGTAAGCCTAAAGCCCATAAATGTACATAATTATTTTATCCTATAAATATTTCAATAATGTCAAATTTGTAGATAAAATAGGTATAAAAGGTATTTTACGATTTTAGATAAGTAGAAGATATCTTACAATTTAGTTCCCTAGCTTCGACACCAGAGGCCGTATACTTGTACAGCGTATAGTTTAGTTCAATCACCTCACCACTAGGCAGCGCGCTAGGCAGAATACAGTAATGCTAAACATGACGTGAGGCTGACAGGACTGAATGGCAACACTGTTTCCAGGAGAAAACTCAGAGTAACCGTAGGAGGTGTTTTGATTGTAGGAACCTGAGAACATGGGAGAATAATGATCATTTCATACAAAATTTTAAATTCTAGAGGAAGGCTTTGTTTATTATTAGAGGAGGAAGAAACCCTTTAGTTTTTAATTTTTCGTGAACCAGTGGGCGATAGCACTTTGAATGCACTAGTTTCCCATGGATGACTGAAGTTAGACAACATGGTTGATATTCGAATAGGTAATCATCTGTGCAATGGATTTCTACAGTTCTGCTGGTTTTTCCCGGCTCATGTTGGTTCAGGTTAGTGTGAGGACGAAGGTAGCTTGTCGCTGAATAGTGGGTAAAACCCTCATCACTAAAATATCTTAGCAGTTGTTATACGTATACAATAACGTTAAACTTTTGAAACGAAGGACGAAGGACTGAAGAGATCTGTCATCTTACCTGAGTCCTTCCACTCCCCGAGTCCAGAATTTGAGATCTGATTCCCGAGGGATGCGTATTTTCTCTTCAGCACCGGATGTTCTGTACTGGTGTACGCTTCTTCAGGAATCTCTGGAGCTGGGATCTCTGTAAGCAGAGAAAAACAGAGTTCCAGGGTTTTTAGTAGGTAAAGGTCATTGCAGGGTTCTTATTAACGGTCATTCCAGAGAGTTCTTATTAAATCCAATCGCCTCTTTTACTATACATAGAATGGAATAGAATAAGTACAAAAGTACATACAATTTGTTTATCCTGTTGCTGAGAAAGGTCTGAAAGGTTCCTTCAACCCCCAAATTTAACCAAGGCCTCATTATTTGGTGATATCTTATGTACAATTCGTTTTCTGTTCGACCCTTGCAAATAGTTTTCAACACCATATCCCCGCTGCCTTCATTATTAGGGACAAATTTCTCCAAAGGAGACAAATGGGTTCCATCAAGACCACCGTCCCTCAGGGCCGTATCCAGAGTATCGTCAAGGGGGGGGGATGCTCCAAATTTTCGGAGTCTCGCCTACAGTAAAGGAGAAAAATGAAGCTTTAGGGGGTGGGGCTTAGTCCCCTTGGCCCCCCTAAATACGGCCCTGCCGTCCTTACCGTCTAGTTTGATCAGAAAGCCAGCCGTTCCGAGAACGAACATTATCCCATCAGGATAAAATCCGCCCCGGGCGTGAATCGAACCCGCGGCCTAGCGCTTACGAGACAGACGCACTATACCAACTAAGCTAACTAGGCTGGCAAAGGAGTAGATTAATTGCGGATTGGTACATTGGTAGATACTACAGGGATCAGAAATTGAAAAATACCGGAGAATAAAATCCGCCCCGGGCGGGAATCGAACCCGCGGCCTAGCGCTTACGAGGCAGACGCACTACCAACTAAGCTAACTAGGCTGGCAAAGGAGTAGATTAATTGCGGATTGGTACATTTGTAGATACTACAGGGATCAGAAATTGAAAAATACCGGAGATAGGAGCGCTTACGAGGCAGACGCACTACCAACTAAGCTAACTAGGCTGGCAAAGGAGTAGATTAATTGCGGATTGGTACATTGGTAGATACAACAGGGATCAGAAATTGAAAAATACCGGAGATACTATTGACTTAGACATGATTTCGTAAATGTTCACTTACCAGATACGATCATGTCCCCCTTCTCCGTTGTCCAGTAGTTGATGGAAGCTGGATACGCCTCAGTGTGACACTCCAAGGACACATCTTGACCTACGTAGGCACCCTCGAGTTGATTCGGAATGGATAACATTGGCGGAACTGAAACATTGAAGAAAGCCAGCCTAGTTAGCTTGGTTGGTAGCGCGTCTGCCTTGTAAGCGCTAGGCCGCGGGTTCCCGCCCAGATTTTATCCTGAACGGATAAAGTTTGTCCAGGTTGCAAAACGTTGTAAGTGCCACGAAGGGTGCAAGTGAAAAATGTTGTAAGTCCCTATGTGCAAGTCAAAAAACCATGGGACTTAATACAACGTTTTGTACGTTTTAAAACTATGGCACTTCCAACGTTTTAGTTCCAATCATTAGTTCCAACTTTCACCGCCAGAAAAAATAATTTTAAATATACATATTTCATCTTGATACCTTGTAAAGCTTGGAACTTACAACGCATTTCTGCAATAAAACCAAAAGTCAGGATAATTAGACAGATAAGATAATATTGCAAGTCTGCGTCAGTTCATGCACGTCTATGATGTCCAAAAAAGTAAGTTCATGTAAAGAGGGGGAAAAAGTGATAGTACTTTTACTGCTTCTTGTAAAATCCATACTATAATATCCTAACAATTCATGAAAAGGTGTTTAAATACATTTGTTACTACCTACTTACAAGTATGTATGTGTGTAAATGGTTCTTTTATGCTTTGTAAAGACAAAGAAAACACATTGGGTGACAAAGCAAAAACATATTGATATGGGTGCTCCAATATTTCCCAAATTATTATTATTAACTACCTACTTACAAGTATGTATGTGTGTAAATGGTTCTTTTATGCTTTGTAAAGACAAAGAAAACACATTGGGTGACAAAGCAAAAATATATTGATATGGGTGCTCCAATATTTCCCAACTCATTATTATTATTGTTTTTCAGATCATCTGTTTTGCTCATCATAACACCACAAAAGTTTGTTCGGGGGGAATTTGAATAGGAAAAACATTGCACAAGATTTTCTACAATATGGAAAAACATAACTCGAGAAAGCGTACGTATACAAAACGAAGAAGTTTTCATCCATTACCAACACAACAGTATGAACATTACCAGCACAACAAAACTGTATGGAATGCACAACACAAATAAATCATTTTTTATCGTCTCAAAGTTTGCAATGAGACTGCAGTCTGTGCAATGGGGGGGGATGCTCCAAATTTTCGGAGTCTCGCCTACAGTAAAGGAGAAAAATGAAGCTTTAGGGGGTGGGGCTTAGTCCCCTTGGCCCTTCTGAATACGGTCCTGCCGTCCTTACCGTCTAGTTTGATGAGTCCATCCGTTTCTCCGAGCGAGTTCTTGGCAACGCACTGGTAGTTTCCGAAGTCCGACTTGGCAACATTGCGAATCTTGAGCATCATGTACTTCCGGTAGCCATCATCAACGGATACAGCCTCGTACTTCTCTCCTGAGACAAGCAAGTCTGTCAGGTTATAAATTTATAATCAAATATCTACCTGCAATCAAAAAAGAGTGCAAATTTTGGGCCATGACCTTCGATATGGTACTTATTCTGTATGTTAATCGAACCCGGTACCTCCTGTAAGCGAATTATTACTGGACTGACCATGCCCCTATTGACTTGTTTACAGAACACCCTGTATTGTCTGGCGTATGGAAGCGTATTTGATTTTATTTCCTCCTTTTTTACTTTTTAATATAAAAAGCTATGGGAGAGGATGTAGAAATAGGAGGAGAAAAAAAGGGCAACACAAAACAGGGAGTTTGAAATTATAATTTGCAATTTGTTCTTTGCATACAATGAATTCCCTCCATTTAATACAAAATAAAACTTTGTGAGATCGAACTTTTTCTGTTGTTGTAGAAAAAAGTCAATTTTTCGGAAACTTTATTTTTTTAATTTCAGGAATTAAAAAAAGTTCATTGTGATGTTTCCGTTTAAAAAACAGGGTGGTTCCAAGACCTTGTTCTCATTATAATAAATTATTCTCATAGGTACCTACCTACATAGGTACACACCAAAACATACCCTGAATTCTCAAGCACAATGAAGTCCCAAAAAGTTCGCTGAAAACATCTGGAAACTAAAACATAATAATCAAATCATCCCTCTCCTTCTTATACGCTTCTATTGGATAATTATGATTTATTCCTTGAAAAGTCACCCAATAGGTATTGTGTGGATTGAAGGGGGAGAGAAAGGGAGGAGAGAAATTTCGTGTGTACATAAAGTGAGTGGCACACCCGTTAACATTTCAAAGGTGCAACTGAAAAAGTGTAAAATTTGGGTTTTTCCTTTTGTGAACGGATTTGAAAATTTTCTTTTTATGTTCCTCTTAATAGGTTGTTTATTTCAAAATAGATTTTTTTTTTTCAATAGCTGGTTTGGTTTTGCTTTAATAAAAAGATTAAAAAGGCATCTGTATTATCTGCGGACTTGGGTACTGTTGGCAGAAGTAGGTAGGTTGATGCCCGGGTTATCCCCGGTTTACCTTGAGGTCAAAATTAATCCCATTGGATTAAGTTTAAAGTCAAAGTGTTATCCGAAGCATAATAATGTATTACTGTAATAACCAATAACTCGTAAGTAGGTAGTAAAAGATATAATATGTGGAGATCCTACGACCTGAATCAATAGCGTAAATCCAGAGATGAAAACACGGATCTATCAAGGTAAGGTAGTAAAAGAAGTAGATTTTTTTTTTTTTTTTTTTTGAATGTCTATGGTCTTATCGTCCCGAAATCGAAGAGAGAAGGAAGACAGGATAGTTCAGGATAAAACCCGCCGCGGGCGGGAACCGACCCAACGGCCTAGCGCTTACAAGGCAGACGCTCTACCAACTAAGCTAACTAGGCTGGCAAAGGAGTAGATTAATTGCGGATTGGTACATTGGTAGATACTACAGGGATCAGAAATTGAAAAATACCGGAGATACTATTGACTTAGACATGATTTCGTAAATGTTCAACTTACCAGATACGATCATGTCCCCCTTCTCCGTTGTCCAGTAGTTGATGGAAGCTGGATACGCCTCAGTGTGACACTCCAAGGACACATCTTGACCTACGTAGGCACCCTCGAGTTGATTCGGAATGGATAACATTGGCGGAACTGAAACATTGAAGAAAGCCAGTCTAGTTAGCTTGGTTGGTACGTTGGTAGCGCGTCTGCCTTGTAAGCGCTTGGCCGCGAGTTCCCGCCCAGATTTTATCCTGAACGGATAAAGTTTGTCCAGGTTGCAAAACGTTGTAAGTGCCACGAAGGGTGCAAGTGCAAAATGTTGTAAGTCCCTATGTGCAAGTCAAAAAACCATGGGACTTAATACAACGTTTTGTACGTTTTAAAACTCTGGCACTTCCAACGTTTTAGTTCCAATCATTAGTTCCAACTTTCACCGCCAGAAAAAATAATTTTAAATATACATAGTTCATCTTGATACCTTGTAAAGCTTGGCACTTAAAACGCATTTCTGCAATAAAACCAGTATATGGGGGGTATGGCACTTACAACGTTTTGCTGTGGCACGCCTCAAAACTCTTTTCCATTTAACCCAAAATCCCCATCCTTTCCCTCATGGAACATAAAACCGAGACCCTATATCGTCTTCTTATTTATGAATTTAAATCACAAACTTCGATGTAAGTGCATGCAATGTAAATCACCGTTTATGAAGAATATGGAGCGAGGAGGCGAGGAGACGAAACAGAGAGAGAGAGAGAGAGAGAGAGAGAGAGAGAGAGAGAGAGAGAGAGAGAGAGAGAGAGAAAGAGAGAAGAAGGGCAATTGAAGAAAAAAGGGGTAAGAATGGAGAAAGGAAAGACGGGCGAAAGGGAGAGAAGAAGAAATGGTATTATTACTCAATGCTCGAATGGGAACACAAGTAGAATTTTAAGTGTGAGAAATGTGTGTTTCTGACCAGTGGCGGATGGTAGAGAGACACCCTGGGGTAGGTTAGTTAGTTATCGGTCATAAGCATAAGCCAGCCCAGTTAGCTTGGTTGGTAACGCGTCTACGTTGTAAGCGCTAGGCCGCGGATTCGATTCCCGCCCGGGGGGGATTTTATCCTGGACGGATAATGTTCGTTCTCGCAACGGCTGGCTTTCTCCTATCCTATATTCCTTCTCTCTTCGATTTGGGGGGATAAGACCTTTTCCTGAACGGTTAATGTTCGTTCTCGCAACGGCTGGCTTTCTCCTATCCTATATTCCTTCTCTCTTCGATTTGGAGATAAGACCTTAGCCTGCAGTTACACTTCCCTCTGTCAAACCTAAAAAAAAAAACAGTAAAATCTCGAAGTAGGTGTCTCCTGATTGAGATCTTTCCTCATCATTCCGACATCCTGCACTGGTCGTGTCGATTTGTATTGGAACGGAATAGCAGTGCCTTTCTGTTCGATGAGCTAATGTGTTTATTGCGGGGAACAATCGGAGGAGGACGGTAGAATGGGGCCCTGGGAGGGGTTTGGGGGCAGGTGTGGGGAGAAAACTCCAAATGAGGTGTACCCCTAGTCATAAAGTGGAATATTTTCATGAGAAAAGCAGGATAATGATGTAGTGTTGGTGCTGATGATAGGTAATAATATATAGGGTCGAGGGGAGAGAAATAGGGTCTGGGGAAGTAGGTATGGTACCACTGACACTGATGTTATGGTTTAGGGATTGTGGTTGAAAGGTTTTGCTATGGAAAGAGGATAATATTATCTGGGCTGATCTCTGAAATAGGTAGTCGAATTTTGTTTCTCCAGTTGTGATTGGACATTGCTACGAGCAGATTCAACCAAAAATGGAGGTAGGAGATTGGAAGGTGTATTGATGATTTACATGACATCGAAAAGTTTTCTAGTAGGTAGAAAAATATTGAACAGAAGAATCACAAGTAGGTTGTACCCTCTTCGCGGTCAATGTTCATTTGAATGGACAAAAATTTTGTAGTAGTAAGTGCCCGGGCTAGAAATAATTTTTGTAGTATAGGTACTAAGTGCTCAGTGACCATTTGAATGCACATTTGACCTTGTCTACAAAAATGGCGATTATAGATGAATAAACAGTGCTTCACTTATTTATTTTTTTTTTCATCGTTAAGAAACCTCCTTGGCTTGAGCCGAAATTTTAAAAAAATGTCCATTCAAATGGACATTGGGCGCTTAGTACTACAAAACACTTTTTGAGCTTGAGCGCGAAGAGGACTTCGAAGTACCTACTCGTATGAAGATATTGAAGAATAAGCAGAAGAAGATTTAGAAATACATTAGATAAAGGATGGGTTTCACCTTACTTTTATATAGCCACTAACAGCCTATTAGCTTAACAGCCCTGTTAATCCTGTACAAATCAAATGGAACTTAAGAAGCTGTTAACTCAACAGGTCTTCTAGATCTAGAAGCTGAAAATTGTTTGTGAAACCGACCAAAAGAAGATAATAATATCATCTACTTACATTGAACTTTCAGCATGACACGTTTACTGATGGATGGAGGAACCCCATTGGACGCGATACATAGGTAAGCTCCCATATGTAGACGACTCACTTTGGTGATGAACAGAGTCTCACCATCAACCACATTCACTGAAACAAGAAAGAGGGACGTCATTTTATAAGTACCTTAAGTTTTTACTGACGGAAGTTTTGACCGGAGCACCGAAGTTTTAATTCCATTTTAACACCTTCCATTAATTCGCGATATCGCGATGCTCCTCACATTTCGTGTGTACATAAAGTGAGTGGCACACCCGTTAACATTTCAAAGGTGCAACTGAAAAAGTATAAAATTTGAATCGAGCCCATCTTGTACTTGGACTAAATTTCTAGATCACTGAAGTTAAGCAACGTTGGGCGTGGATAGTATCAAAATAGGTGACCATCCGGGCAGTTCCGTGCTGCTAGCTTTTTCCAACCCAACTCAGGCCGGGTGAGGTTATGTGAGGAGGCGGGTAGTTTGTTGCCAGATGGAGGGTAAACCAGCGTCAATAATAACCTAAACAGTTCTTCAGTGACGGAAAATCTCTATGAAACATAAATTTATTTCTCTTTAATAATGAAGAGGTGCTGTCAGCTTTTTGAACATACTGTGAACTCTATTCCACAATGATCATCCGAAAAGAGATAATAATAACCGAAACCGACTTTGTTTAGTTTTCAAAGAAATTCATCATAATTACATTATGGAAACCCAACATTTCCTCAACCTCCTCCACTCCTCTTTTTCTCATAACTCCTGTTCCCCCTCCTCCTCCTGCTCTTTCTTCTCCTCCTTATCCTCTTTCTCGACCTATTCATGACTTCATATCCCTCGTTCTATTCCTCCTTCTCCTCCTCCTTTTCTCCCATTTCCTTCTCCTCCATCTCCTCTTCCTCCTTATCCTCATCTGTCTCCTACTCTTCCTCTTCTATATCTCCTCCTCTTCCCTATATCCATTCCATTCCTTCTTCACTTCCTCCTCCTCTTTCCCAGTCCCATCACCCTCCTCCTCCCCCTGCTCCTCCTCTTCCTCCTCCTCCTTTTCTTCCTTCTCCTCCTCCTCTTCTTCCTCCTCCTTCTCTTCCTTCTCCTCCTTCTCTTCCTTCTCCTCAAATGAACAGAACACATCTCGAGGCTAAGTTGTCGAAGAAAAGACACAATACACACGTTTCCCAACAAAGCATTAGAATTAGAATCCTCAGTCAGAAGTCCATTAGAATATTCCTGTCCTGATTCATACAGTCAGTCAGCATTAGAATCCTCAGTTGGAACTTTAGAAGTCCATTAGAATATTTCTGGATTCTTTCAGTCAGTGAATATTAGAATCCTCAGACTAGAACTCATTAGAATACCTATTCCTGCACAAGATTTTCTACAATCTTACAGTCAGTCAGCGTTAGAATTAGAATTCTCAGTCAAAAGTCCATTAGAATATTTCTTCGCTCCATTTCCATTCCGACCTGTTTGTCGTCAAGATATACATGGAGGGGAAGATTAACTTTATTTAATGTCCTTCAAGTTCACTTAACTTTTAATAATGTAATTTATTCAAAAGAATCTCTCTTTTTCCTCCTCTAATTTTTTTTTCTTGAAATAAATAATGAAACAGAGTGGCGGCTGAAGAGATTTTAGACTCTCCAATCTCCAATGTAACTTTGTAGGGAAAGAGCTATCTATAGATGTATTTTGAAGTACGACATAGGTACATCTCTGTGTGTGTAATACCATTGAAGTACACAGTTGAAATTGAAATGTTTAGTTATTAGTCCTACCGACCTCCCTTCCTAACTACCATGTCAGCAAAAAAGTGTAAAAGGAAAAAGATTCCTAGAGATATTTACTTTACAACTAACACAATGATTAACAGAACACAGATTACTCTCAAGGCTTCAGGTTAATGATGCACCTTAGGGAAGACAAGTATAAGTAAATGTAATAATGTAAATAGGTAGGTACATACCTAATACTCACAATAACAACAGTACAACTAGCTATGTATGTAGGTACCTACTATTAGAGTGTAGATTGTAGAACAATAGACAGTAGTTACAATTATCAGTGGAGAATAGTCGAAAGTACCTGGAATATTTCAACAGCTATGTATCTCATTTCTCCGTACCTAAATGGTAAGTATTGTGTCTCTTCTCGCCCATCTGAAGAGGGACACTCTAAGGAAATAGACCAACTTCAGTGGTGTAGTGGTTAGCACGGTGGACTTCGGATCTGGAGGTTGGTGGTTCAAGTGCAAGTCAAGTCATAAAATTTAGCGTAGTGAGCGGGGAACGACATTTGTGACAAGCATTTATGCTCAACACAATCGAAATTCCTTTCTGAGTAAATAGGCATGCTACGACGCTGTGGGATTTCTCCTTGGTCTCAAATAAACACACTCCCCACCCTTCTCCCTAACAGAAAATCCTCGTCTGACTAATGAGATCAAATTATTATTGTTTTAGGAACTTTTCACTCGACTTTCCCCCTCTCAAAACTACATGGAGAGAGGGGGTATTTTAACATTTTTGAACTTTAATTTAGATTTATACGATAAGAGCACTAAAATTCGTGAACTGCTGTAGAAGGTTCTAATGTTGCGCCTCTAGCGAGTCGTTGCGCTGATTCATTGCGCCCTGGTGGCATTCATATCCTTGGGGCGCAAAGTTCAGACGCTCGTTAGCGCCTCTTCAGTACGTTAGGGGTCAAACTAATATAAATTATAAAAGGAGCATGTCCCGTCACAAAAGTCCTCAGTAGTTGACCGTCAACTGTTGACGTTAAACACCTTCTTGGGGGGAAAAAAAGAACGCAGCATATTTATATCTACTTTCTTTAACATTTTCTCTGACCAGGTCTGTGGACGCCCCTTAGGAACTCTCGAAATAGTTTAGTAAAGCATGGCGAACAAGTAAGACACTACTTATTCATCATTAGATTACGGAATCGATAAGGCCTTTTTCTTGAGTTAGTTCTACACAGTTTACTGAAACAATTGTGCGCCTCTGAGGCACTGAAGATGGTGCAGGTGTATTTATGATTTCTCAACTAGATTTCTTCTCTTCTCCCCTCTTTATGAATCTTTCATATTGTTATTTATTTCTCTCCTTTCTCCATTTTCTTTCTCCAAGGCATAGGGCAGACAGGTTTCAAGCATTGTCTGAGAACTCATAACAAGCTTAAGACATATTTCTGAAAATCCCACGTACCGTACCTACCTTTAAATAATGGGGTAGACATGGTAATGCTGCTTCTCAAAACTTGGGCAACTATTTCAGTTGCTTGCCAGCATGAGATTTGAAGCCTTTACGAGATTCTCCTACACAAGATATCAAGCCCGATTTGTTGTAATTTTTTGTTGAATTACTTGCAGTAATGAGCTTTTTTACCTTGACCTCATTACGTGCTTTGGTGGTGGTTAAACTCTGGTCCGTTAAACATAAGCATCCTCTTCAATCCTACCTGAAGTTTGTAGGTAATTTCATTTGCATATGATGAAATAGTATGAAGCTATGAAGCATTAGAATTTTCAGTCTGAAACTCATTTTAATATTCTTGACTGTTAGAGTCAGTCAGCTTTAGAATCTTCAGTCAGAAGTCCATCAGAATATTCCTGATTAAGATCAGTCACAGGTTCATTAGAATATTCTTGATTCATACTGTCAGTCAACATTACAATCCTCAGTCAGAAGTTCATTAGAGTATTCCTGATTCATACAGTCAGTCAGTCAGTCAGTCAGTCAGTTAGCATTAGAATTAGAATCCTCAGTCAGAAGTCCATTAGAATATTTCCGACCTGATTCATACAGTCAGTCAGTCAGTCAGTTGTGAAACCGACCAAAAGAAGATAATAATATCATCTACTTACATTGAACTTTCAGCATGACACGTTTACTGATGGATGGAGGAACCCCATTGGACGCGATACATAGGTAAGCTCCCATATGTAGACGACTCACTTTGGTGATGAACAGAGTCTCACCATCAACCACATTCACTGAAACAAGAAAGAGGGACGTCATTTTATAAGTACCTTAAGTTTTTACTGACGGAAGTTTTGACCGGAGCACCGAAGTTTTAATTCCATTTTAACACCTTCCATTAATTCGCGATATCGCGATGCTCCTCACATAAACCTCATCCAATCTGAGTGGGGTCAGGTAAAGTCAGTTTGTGAAACCGACCAAAAGAAGATAATAATATCATCTACTTACATTGAACTTTCAGCATGACACGTTTACTGATGGATGGAGGAACCCCGTTGGATGCGATACATAGGTAAGCTCCCATATGTAGGCGACTCACTTTGGTGATGAACAGAGTCTCACCATCAACCACATTCACTGAAACAAGAAAGAGGGACGTCATTTTATATAAGTACCTACCTTAAGTTTTTACTGACGGAAGTTTTGACCGAAGCACCGAAGTTTTAATTCCATTTTAACACCTTCCATTAATTCGCGATATCGCGATGCTCCTCACATAAACCTCATCCAATCTGAGTGGGGTCACAGGTAAAGTTAGTAAAACAATTAATTTTTTTTTTTTTTTTTTTTTTTTTTTTTTTTTTTTTTTTTTTTTTTTTTTTTCAGAATTACAACCACCTAACAGGTCCTCAATTGGTCCTCAAGTGTTGAGTAACTGACAAAGCCGAAACAGCCAGAAGCCAGTGTCCCTCACCTGTTCAGATATCTACGAATATCTGGATTTCAGAGAAAGGACAAGAAATGGAAGGGGAGAGAATTGGCTAGGAGAATTTAAGGAGAAGGAGAGGATAAAGGGAAGATAATGTTTTAGGAGGGAGCAAGGAGAGAGCTTTATGTAAGGAAAAGAAAGAGAAAGATTGGGACGAGGAAGAAAAGAAGGAGAAAGAAGAATAGGAGAAATAGGAGGAGGAGATGAGGAAGAAGAAGTTGAAGGAAGAGAAGAATAGAACAAGCTGAGCCCGTCCCTCCGGGAATTTTTTAGCCCGTAGTTTATTCGATCGTGGTTAAATAAAATCAGTACCTACCTATGAATGTACCTACCTAACTTGTTTAATATTCAGTTAATTATTATTATTATTAGATCTTGATTTTTTGGCTTTATGGTTTTCTGGACAAAATTTGCACCACCAATTTCGTGTTCCTGGTAAAAAGACCTTTAATGTGATATACTGAGGTCGACCAGGTTTGGATAAGTAATTCTATGAGAACAGACAGACAGACAGACACTGAAGCAAATACAATAGTCCGTCCACTAACCACTATACCTTTTTTTATTACCATCGTAATAGTAAAGGAAGGACGGGCTAAAAAGCAGTTTGTGAGAAAAAGACATGGGATAGCAAGTGTGGGAAGGGAAGGGACAAAAGATAAAAATTCTGGATGCTGCTAGTATACCCTTTTATTTTCGGGTGGGATTTATGACCAGTAGTGTGGGAGAAAGGGTAAGGATAAGATGGGATTTTATTGCATTTTCAGTCTAGTCATGCAGGTATTTGGAAGAAAAGCATTT
>NW_007378579.1:0-37581 GCF_000475195.1 Diaphorina citri | reverse complement strand
CTGTACAAATCAAATGGAACTTAAGAAGCTGTTAACTCAACAGGTCTTCTAGATCTAGAAGCTGAAAATTGTTTGTGAAACCGACCAAAAGAAGATAATAATATCATCTACTTACATTGAACTTTCAGCATGACACGTTTACTGATGGATGGAGGAACCCCATTGGACGCGATACATAGGTAAGCTCCCATATGTAGACGACTCACTTTGGTGATGAACAGAGTCTCACCATCAACCACATTCACTGAAACAAGAAAGAGGGACGTCATTTTATAAGTACCTTAAGTTTTTACTGACGGAAGTTTTGACCGGAGCACCGAAGTTTTAATTCCATTTTAACACCTTCCATTAATTCGCGATATCGCGATGCTCCTCACATAAACCTCATCCAATCTGAGTGGGGTCAGGTAAAGTCAGTTAAACAATTAACAATCGCCCAGATGACGTCCGATATGGCTAAGTTCAGGAATTCATGGGGAACGGGTGCATTCAACGGGCTATAGCTATAGCCATTGGCTCTCTAAAGTTAAAGCCATCAGTGCTAAAAGCTTAAAACGAAACAGTGATGGATTCGTTAGTTTCCACCACTTTTTCTTTGATCCGTTGGTTTTCACCATTTTTTTTTTTACAATCCCCTTGTCTCACTTTTCCTGGAACCTAAGGGAAAAAAATTAAATCAAATATTTTTCCAAGTCCTTTTCGACAGCATCTCGAAATAACGCAACAGCAAGTGGGTGTTGATGTAAGTCTCAGAGTGAGCTTCACCGAAAATCATTATCTCGTTCATTGATGAGACACTCCCAGGGAAATATATTTTTTTAATTATCTTAAGTAATCCAGGCCTGTCAGACTGTCAGAGAGTGAAAATATTCACTTCTCAAAAGAACGTTGGCTGTGAACACAGACAGACAGACAGACAGACAGAAATTTTTCTAATGTGATTTTTGGAATCGTGGATGCATAAGGAGTAAGAATAACTAAAAATTTCACGATTCTAAGCAATGTACAGACAAATCTACAATTTTATTTATATAGACAACAATGCTTACTTACGTACGAGAATACCAATAAATTTATCAGAAAGCACTGGATTCATAACTTTGGTCCAAATACCAGCAGTGCCATGGAAATTCTTTCATCTGAGATTCTTCGATTTCGGTACGATAAGACCTTAGCAGTTACAGTTCCTTCTCACAAACCTCTTGAAAAAAAAACCTTTAGTTCTTTTTACAAAAGGCGAAAAGAACCTGAATAAAATTCACAATTTCCGAGCCTGGTTTCTAGGTTGAAAATACAAATGATCCCTGCCCCCAACTCCTACTCGCTCTCCCCTCCCTCCATATTCTGATGGGAGAGGAAAATTATTTTTAATTACTTTAAAAGTGTTTCCCTTTTTTTCCTTCAAGAAATCCTTTGTTAACGAACAGTTTGTCCGATTTTAATGATATTGTCAACACTCGATCGGGGTCGATCGATCTTTATCTACTGAAATCTGGAACCTATTAGTACAGGAGAGATTATCTACCTAGAAAACTGGTATTCCCTTGATACATTTAACTGTTCCCTAATTTATTTAGAGCAGATAATATCGCGCTGGTTGAGCAGATTTCGCTATTCTTTCAAGTAGAGTTTTGACTTCCCCACATATACTCCCTGACTGTACACCACTGGTAGAATATAATGAAAATTGCTATATGCGGGCTTAAGGCTACTATTTCTTCATCCCCATTTTCTGGACATTTTTTTAAGTCTCGTTCCCTCCCTTCATTTTCTCTCTCCCTCTCCCTTTCTCCCTCTTCCTTCCTTTTCATTGTAATCTCTCTTTCCCTCTCCTTTCTTTCTCTGTCTCCCTACCTTCATTTTCCCTCTCCCTCTTTCTCACTCACACACTCTGTCAACGTACGAGTAGATAATTATACTCTCTTAAATTTTATACCTACCATCCACCTTCCGTTTCACATTAGGTTCTATGATATACATTCTCAACACATCTTTACTCTTACTCTTTTATTCCTCCTCAACTTAGGTAGTAGGTACTTATATTGTTGGAAGGTTTGGGGTTGAAAACCCTCTGGACACAAATTTTATACCTACCATCCACCTTCCGTTTCACATTAGGTTCTATGATATACATTCTCAACACATCTTTATTCTTACTCTTTTATTCCTCCTCAACTTAGGTAGTAGGTACTTATATGGTTGGAAGGATTGGAGTTGAAAACCCTCTGGACATCCCATAGAAGCAATATCTGGGCTCCTTCCTCATTATCCTTTTCTAGATTATGCAAAGTTCCTAGTTTCTACGATATATTGTCTATCGTCTACCCTATCTCTCTCTCTCTCTCTCTTTTGTTCTCTCTCTCTCTTCCTCTCCCTCCCTCCCTCCCCCCTATCTCATTCCTCTCTGTCTCTTTCACTCTATCCGTTGAGAGCACACCTAAAGATACATTTTCTCATATTATTGCAGCATCCTCTCATCATAGCCAATATTCATATATTGAAAATAAAATATTTTTTGATGGACACTTTTGTTTGGCTGACAAGAAAAGTGAGAGTTTTTTGAATGGAAAATCGATGATGCAAGTCGTTTTTTGTTCATTTGAATTTGGCCTGGCCAAGCATGACCTGCTTATTGTGCCCGGCTAGGTTGACCTAGCCACCTAGCCTAACTGTTGTCTGTCCAGGTATTTACAATTTTACATGAATAGTGGACGAATTTTAATTGTGTTGAGCATTAAATGCTTGTCACAAATGTCCTTCCTCGCTTGATAAACTACGCTAAATTTAATGACTTGACTTGGCTCGAACCACCAACCTCCAGATCCAGAGTCCACCGTGCTAACCACTACACCACTGAGGTTAGAGCAGCTGATAATATCGTTTGTTGAGCAGATTTCGCGATTCTTTCAAGTCAGGTAGGTAGCATTTTGACGTCTTCTAAACTCCCGTACTGTAGTATTTTTTGATGGACACTTTTGTTTGGCTGACAAGAAAAGTGAGAGTTTTTTGAATGGAAAATCGATGATGCAAGTCGTTTTTTGTTCGTTTGAATTTGGCCTGGCCAAGCATGACCTGCTTATTGTGCCCGGCTAGGTTGACCTAGCCACCTAGCCCAACTGTTGTCTGTCTTGGTATTTACAATTTCTTGACTTGGCGGGGCGGAGCGCTACCGCGCTCCTTAATTATTTTACAGAAAAAAAAATGTGCGATGGCCGGGAATCGAACCCGGATCAACTGCTTGGAAGGCAACTATGCTGACCATTACACCACCATCGCAGACGATTGACGAAAGACGATTTAGTACATTCTAATATGCATTGAAAGTACTTTGTATAGATAAAGAAGATTCATATCATTTCATTACATATATTTATTTTAGTATGTACCTCTCTCCTCAGGTATAACTAGTGGTTGACCCGTCCTTTGTACGGGACCACCACACACACACAAATACACCCCCCACACACAATAGTGGACGTCGCTGGTTCAATTGCCCGGAGAGTTGAAGATGTTCGTCTCTGAACTTTGATGTGCTTGGAATTATTGGGTACTTTCTAGACTTTTTTGAACACAAGTAGGTAGGTAGTTTTCCAATATTATTACCTATATCTACCTCTGGACAAGACAATACATAATCTATCTACTTATACCTAGGTTAATTAACATAAGGTACCTACCTACATACTCAGATACCCTTGTGGGTTTATACTGCGGGATGGATTAACATGACCTTCATATAGTAAAGGTACCTACTTACCTAGATTCCTAGGAAAATAAAATCAAAATGTTGCGAGCGAAAAAATAGAACAATGTTATCATAAGCGGGGAACGTATTGTATATGTGGAAAATAAAATCAAAATGTTGCGAGCGAAAAAATAGAACAATGTTATCATAAGCGGGGAACGTATTGTATATGTGATAGAGATATTAGCATGTTTCCTATATCTATCTGGAATAGAATTGAATAAGAATAGAATAGAACGCTTGATGGAATAATACGCGAGACAGGGGAAGAAATGAAAAGAAAGAAAGAAAGAAGAGGAGGATGAGGAGGTGGAGAAGGAGAAGAATGATGGGGAAAAGGACATGAATAAGGATAAGAAAACGGAGGTGGAGAAGGAGATAAAGAAGAAGGCGATGAAGAAGAGAAGGAAAAGGAGAAGAACAATAAAATCTCGTTATTTTTTCTTCTCTATATCCTTCTCCTCTTCTTCTTCTTCTTCCTCCTCCACCTCCTACAATCCCTCCATCTTCCTCCTCCTCCTTTGTCTTCTTTTCATCTTCTTCTCTGTCTAGCTACATACCTACATATGTAGGAGTATTATAAGTGAATTTCCCATATTATATGTACAGATGATGCTGTTGATGGGGAAAATTGAATTTCCTTGATATTTTTCTCTCCGTGATAAATACAGCCTATACTCAGACCTAGGCTACTCAGCCATATGAAATGCAATGCAATGGAGGATTAGAATTATAATTGAATTAGAAATATAATGACATTAGATTAGAATAAGAATAGTCTTGAAATTGGGGGAAAAGGACATGAATAAGGATAAGAAAACGGAGGTGGAGAAGGAGATAAAGAAGAAGGCGATGAAGAAGAGAAGGAAAAGGAGAAAAGAACAATAAAATCTCGTTATTTTTTCTTCTCTATATCCTTCTCCTCTTCTTCTTCTTCTTCCTCCTCCACCTCCTCCAATCCCTCCATCTTCCTCCTCCTCCTTTGTCTGACATGAATAAGGATAAGAAAACGGAGGTGGAGAAGGAGATAAAGAAGAAGGCGATGAAGAAGAGAAGGAAAAGGAGAAGAACAATAAAATCTCGTTATTTTTTCTTCTCTATATCCTTCTCCTCTTCTTCTTCTTCTTCCTCCTCCACCTCCTACAATCCCTCCATCTTCCTCCTCCTCCTTTGTCTTCTTTTCATCTTCTTCTCTGTCTAGCTACATACCTACATATGTAGGAGTATTATAAGTGAATTTCCCATATTATATGTACAGATGATGCTGTTGATGGGGAAAATTGAATTTCCTTGATATTTTTCTCTCCGTGATAAATACAGCCTATACTCAGACCTAGGCTACTCAGCCATATGAAATGCAATGCAATGGAGGATTAGAATTATAATTGAATTAGAAATATAATGGCATTAGATTAAAATAAGAATAGTCTTGAAATAGAAAAGAGGAGAGAGAGAGAGAGAAAGAGAGAGAGAGAGAGAGATTGGGAGAAGGTATAAGAGAGAGTGAAGTGGAGAGATATGTACATTTGAAAGAGAAAGAGTGAGAAAGAAGGGGAGCTAGAGAGAGTGGGGGTAGGTACAAATAAAAGAGAAAGGAAACGAGGAGAGGGAGAGAAAGGAATAAAATAAAGGGGGGGGGGAAAGAAAGACAATCAAATAAAGTAACTTTTTTTCTATCGATGTTAAAATTACGTTGCTTAGAGCTATACAGGTGAATCCATGCACAGTTATTTTTCCAATATATGAGGAACAAACCCTTCAATCCAAGCATAACAGACATGTGGGACAGAGATTGTAAAACAAGGCTCTCATAATATAAGAGCCTTGTTCATATATTATGTAAGCCTACATGAGAAAGAAGGAGAGCTAGAGAGAGTGGAGGTATAGGTATAAATAAAAGAGAAAGGGAAGGAGGAGAGGGAGAAAAAAGAAATAAAATAAAGGGAGGGGGAAAGAAAGACAATCAAATAAAGTAACTTTTTTTCTATCGATGTTAAAGTTACGTTGCTTAGAGCTATACAGGCGAATCCATGTGTTAAAATTACGTTGCTTAGAGCTATACAGGTGAATCCATGCACAGTTATTTTTCCAATATATGAGGAACAAACCCTTCAATCCAAGAATAACAGACATGTGGGACAGAGATTGTAAAACAAGGCTCTCATATGGAATAGGTATCATTGAGATAAAGATGTCACATATTCATCAGACTTTTTTAAGAGATTACTTTCTTAGGATGATTTTCAAGGGATACCTACATAATTGTGGCAATTGATATGTGTAGCTAATGTAGCTATAACATTTACATGTAGATAACTAAATAACAAAACTTTTGGATTGAAGGACCTATATGTAGGGGAAAATCCAGTTTTGAGTAAAACCAGCTCTATTTTAATGAAACGGATTCTACAAAAACTAGCAGGGTTGATACCCTCTGAAATAAAATCCCTCAATTTGTTTATTAAAATAATTTTCTAACCTTCTTTATCTCCTCTAATTCCCTAACTTGTAGGTACGGACATGTTATAATGTTCAGTATATACAGCTAGCTTTTACCTGCCGTAGACTAAAAGCAGTGTTTAGAGGTGAAAAAACTAAGCTTAATGGCAAAGGCACTCTAGACCTCAGACAGATTTTAGCCGATGGGATTTTGTTTCAGACAGAAAAATCTTCACCAGTGGCGACTACAGGGTGGCAATTTGTTTATTAAAATAATTTTCTAACCTTCTTTATCTCCTCTAATTCCCTAACTTGTAGGTACGGACATGTTATAATGTTCAGTATATACAGCTAGCTTTTACCTGCCGTAGACTAAAAGCAGTGTTTAGAGGTGAAAAAAGTAAGCTTAATGGCAAAGGCACTCTAGACCTCAGACAGATTTTAGCCGATGGGATTTTGTTTCAGACAGAAAAATCTTCTCCAGTGGCGACTACAGGGTGGCGCATAATCCAGGGGGACTCTTACAGGGTGGTAACAATCCAATGGTTTGTACGTTATACATACTTAACAGTTATAGGGTGTGACAAGAGGCTGATAAAGAGCGGAACGAATGAAATTCACTCGTTAATAGGGTCCCTATTACAGGGCTTGCAAAGGCACTCTAGACCTCAGACAGATTTTAGCCGATGGGATTTTGTTTCAGACAGAAAAATCTTCTCCAGTGGCGACTACAGGGTGGGGCATAATCCAGGGACTCTTACAGGGTGGTAACAATCCAATGGTTTGTACGTTATACATACTTAACAGTTATAGGGTGTGACATTATCTAGAATTCTAGAGGCTGATAAAGAGCGGAACGAATGAAATTCACTCGTTAATAGGGTCCCTATTACAGGGCTTCTCATGACCCTACTATGCTCGACGGGTCAGAAAAATAATCAGCCGCAAAACGCTTTGTGCTGATGGTCATTTTTGCCAAATTACATTGTGTAACACTGTTATCTCGAAAAATGTGAACATTAAAAAAGTGCCTACTGAGAAAGCCTGAGTCTTACACCTTGTTTGAAATCAAGTTTTCATGTAGGTAATTCAGGTAACTACTTTTGATCCACGCAGTATGTTTTGAACAAAGTACCTAATGTACACAAAGTAATATAATTCCTACAGGTTTTGTATAACTCCCATTCCTGCCCCGCAGTAGTCCTGTTATAAATATACAATACTTACTAAATATTGTACATATATGTACATACTTAAAATTAGATATATTTATGTACAAGTAGAATTGTAGATGTATATTTGCGTGTATTTTACGTGTTCCTATTTCCTATACATCTCCTTTTCTCCTATCAGGTAACGTGGGGATAAGTACCTACTAGTCGTACTAATACATGGGAGGTGCAGTACTGACTAGAATATTAGGAGGGGGCAGAAGGGGAAAGTTCAAAGATAGGTAGATACCTGGGTAGGTATTAGATTCTTGAAAGATGTTAACATAAGAGAGAGAGGGATGGAAGAAGGGAGGGAGAGAGAGAAAAGGAGGGAAAGAGATTTTCTTCAAAGATGTTAATGGTATGAGAGGAGTCAAGGGAGAGAGAGGGGAAGAGATAGAGAGAGGAAGGGAGTTTCTCCAGAGGGTGTGTGTGTGAGAGAGAGAGAGAGCAACGAGCGTGTTTTGGCACTAAAAACTGACCATCGAAATTTTGACCCGATTACATTACTTTCCTTCCTATAGGATAAGGAAAGTAAAAATTGGAAAAAATAAAAAATGTTCCCTCGATTTTCCTCCCTTTGTCTCCGTCCCACTCTCTCTCCCTCCCTCTCTCCCTCTCTCTCTCTCTCTCTCCCTCTCTCTCCCTCTCTCTCTCTCTCTGTCTTCTTCTCTCTTTCTGTCCCTCTCATTTCTCCTGATCTTTCTTTTCATCTGAAGTTCGAGGTTGTCATATTTTCGTAATAGGGTGCGTAGGGGGAAAAGCTTCTTTTTTACAAGAGCCTTTAACTGAGGTTAAAAACGCAACAATAGCAACGTAGCCAATTAAGAGCCACGCATTCAGAGCCTTTCGTAAAGGTCACAGTTTTTTTCTTCTAGTTTTTTTCCCCCCCTTTAAAGCGCTTTAACTCTACGGGCAGTAGGTCGTTCACGCTTCTAGTTTCACTTGATTTATTTTGGGAGGAACGACTTGGCGGGGTCTTTTTTATGCCACGAAGTGGTATTTTTTGGGGGGATTACATTGTGTAACACTGTTATCTCGAAAAATGTGAACATTAAAAAAGTCCCTACTGAGAAAACCTGAGTCTTACACCTTGTTTGAAATCAAGTTTTCATGTAATTCAGGTAACTACTTTTGATCCACGCAGTATTTTTGAACAAAGTACCTAATGTACATAAAGTAATATAATTCCTACAGGTTTTGTACGAGTATAGTAACTCCCATTCCTGCCCCGCAGTAGTCCTGTTATAAATAAATATACAATACTTACTAAATTTTGTACATATATGTAAATACTTAAAATTAGATATATTTATGTACAAGTAGGATTGTAGATATATATTTGCGTGTATTTTACGTGTTCCTATTTCCTATACATCTCCTTTTCTCCTATCAGGTAACGTGGGGATAAGTACCTATACTACCAGTACAATTGTGTACCTACCTATATCCACATATCCACCCCTCTACGTGGATACTCGAAAGTGTTTGGACAGTATTAAGCAGAACAGAACCATACATAAGGCAATTCCCCTCTATGGTTGGTTCTTTTCTGCTTAATACTGTCCATTTATCAGAGAGTTTATGGAGTGCGGTGCTCAAATTACCTGTACCTACACCTGCTAAATTGAATATGTATAAACTTCAATAATTTTAATCCCCTTCAGAACGAAATGTACATTTTTTATTTTATTAAATTTATTTTAGGTATTTCATTTATTTATAGGTATATTTTCCAGGAGATTGTCTTGTGAATATCACCCTTATTTAGGGCCGTATTTAGGGTGGGAGGAGAGAGGCCCGGGCCCCCTCTCTCGGGCTTTTTCCTTTACTGTAGATCAAACTCCGAAAATTTGGAGCATCCGCCCCCCGTAAATCACTGTTTCGACCTTTGACCAGCTCCCCCCCTCGATGAAATCCAGTATACCGCCCTGCCCTCCTTACCTACCCAGTAACTTACTCCAGCTTAGGTACTAACAGTCGACCCTTCTTTTGTGATGTGTCTGTGATGGGTTTAATTAAATTAATTGGGTGGACAAAACGGGGGCAAAAAGAAAGGTATCATTTGGGATTAGGTACTTTTATCCTAATGTTCATTTCGAAAAGGTACACTTTTGATAAAATGAGTATTCCAGGAAACTTATCGTTAATATGTTTTTTCCGGGAAACATTAATTAATTAATTAATAATTATATTACACATCTACACACTCAGAAGTTCTAGAGAACTGTCTGAGGCAATAACTGATGGTGTGACCTGCAGTGTTCAAACAGCGAAAACCGAAACATATTATCTGTTGAAATGATTGTTCCAAGAAACAGATTGGCATGTCCCCGAGCTTATTGAACGAAAAGAGTTCCAAGTTTGAACTCAACGATTTGTCTGTCTGTATGTAAATTTGTACGTGGGTCTCTTTATTTCGTGATAAATCTCGAGAGTTTCGGTCGATTTCGATGAAATTCTGATTGTTCCAAGAAACAGATTGGCATGTCCCCGAGCTTATTGAACGAAAAGAGTTCCAAGTTTGAACTCAACGATTTGTCTGTCTGTCTGTAAATTTGTACGTGGGTCTCTTTATTTCGTGATAAATCTCGAGAGTTTCGGTCGATTTCGATTTCAATGAAATTTGGCAATAAAAGATTCAACTCAAAAAGGAAATATTCTCATTCAGTATCAGTTTTGAACTCGATTAGGTCTTTCAAGTAAAACAAATGGCATGAAAAGTAGGTAAATAACAGTGTTAGGCATAGGCATATTCTCATTTTTCGCGTTTCCTATTTGCGTAAGGTAAATAGGAAATACGAATGTACATTGTTTATATTGCTGAGATAGGACTGGAAAGTGCCTTTATACCTAAGTAGGTACCTTACAGGTAGTAGAGAGAGAGAGAGAGAGAGAGAGAGAGAGAGAGAGAGAGAGAGAGAGAGAGAGAGAGAGAGAGAACAGAAACAGAGAGAGAGAGACAGAAACAGAGAGAGAGAGAGAGAGGGAGAAAAGAAAGATAGAGAGAGAGAGAGAGACAGAGAGAGAGAGAGAGAGAGTCTGCAGGGTAGGTACTTAATTAAGTATATGAGACTTACAGTAAACTTATCCACCTACACAAATATATCACGCCTTTATATCTGAGCCCTAAGGAGTATATTTATCTTCCCTAAGGAGCGTATATTTTATCTTCCATACATTTCACACTTAACTCATCCTGGCACGGAATTAGAGGAGAATCCCACGGGACTGAATTATTGTAGTTCTTCCCTGGAAGTATACAGGGACTACAGGGAGCTTCTTGATTTTTTGGCTTTATGGTTTTCTGGACAAAATTTGCACCACAATTTCGTGTTCCTGGTAAAAAGACCTTTAATGTGATATATAGGTCGACCAGGTTTGGATAAGTACCTAATTCTATGAGAACAGACAGACAGACAGACTGACAGACAGACACTGAAGCGAATACAATAGCCCGTCCACTATACCTTTTTTTATTATACCATCGTAATAGTAAAGGAAGGACGGGCTAAAAAGCAGTTTGTGAGAAAAAGACATGGGATAGCAAGTGTGGGAAGGGAAGGGACAAAAGATAAAAATTCTGGATGCTGCTAGTATACCCTTTTATTTTCGGGTGGGATTTATGACCAGTAGTGTGGGAGAAAGGGTAAGGATAAAGATGGGATTTTTTTGCATTTTCAGTCTAGTCATGCAGGTATTTGGAAGAAAAGCATTTCAGCTATTTAAAGATTGAAGGGGTTACCTCTAAACGTATTTATAGCATTTAATGTTCGAAATTAACGTACCTACTTATTTGATGAAATTTGGTTAAAAAAAAGTACCCATACTTTACCTATAGGAAATTATCTCATGCAAAGGGAATTTCCTCAATAGGTTTTGAAAAATCCTTTGTTAACGAACAGTTTGTCCGATTTTAATGATATTGTTAACACTCGATCGGGGTCGATCGATCTTTATCTACTGAAATCTGGATAATAGGTTCCAGATTTCAGGAGAGATTATCTACCTAAAAAACTGGTATTCCCTTGATACATTTAACTAATTTATTTAGAGCAGATGAAGGAATTTAAAGTCAGTTAAACAATTAACAATCGCCCAGATGACGTCCGATATGGCTAAGTTCAGGAATTCATGGGGAACGGGTGCATTCAACGGGCTATAGCTATAGCCATTGGCTCTCTCTCTTTTTTTTTTTAAAGACAAAACGCAACAGCAAGTGAGTGTTGATGTGGGTCTCAGAGTAAGCTTCACCGAAAATCATTATCTCGTTCATTGATGAGACACTCCCAGGGAAATATATTTTTTTAATTATCTTAAGTAATCCAGGCCTGTCAGACTGTCAGAGAGTGAAAATATTCACTTCTCAAAAGAACGTTGGCTGTGAACCATCAGGGCCGGATTAGTCTGACAATGCAACAAGTGTGATCAGGGTGTTGTTCGGTATGGTTTTCAGACAAGAATGCTTACTTACGTACGAGAATACCAATTAATTTATCAGAAAGCACTGGATTCATAACTTTGGTCCAAATACCAGCAGTGCCATGGAAGTTCTTTCATCTGAGATTCTTCGATTTCGGTACGACAGACAACAATGCTTACTTACGTACGAGAATACCAATAAATTTATCAGAAAGCACTGGATTCATAACTTTGGTCCAAATACCAGCAGTCCCATGGAAATTCTTTCATCTGAGATTCTTCGATTTCGGTACGATAAGACCTTAGCAGTTACAGTTCCTTCTCAACAAACCTCTTGAAAAAAAACCTTTAGTTCTTTTTACAAAAGGCGAAACGAACCTGAATAAAATTCACAATTTCCGAGCCTGGTTTTTAGGTTGAAAATACAAATGATCCCTGCCCCCAACTCCTACTCACTCTCCCCTCCCTCCATATTCTGATGGGAGAGGAAAATTATTTTTAATTACTTTAAAAGTGTTTCCCTTTTTTTTCCTAGGTAAATAAAATAATAATAATTGCAATTATATCTTTCCCTGTTCCTTGCTGTGTCCCAAATGACATTTTCATTTCGGTATCTTGAAATACCCACTCCGTTCAGCCCTCTCTTCGCCTATTTTTTGATGGACACTTTTGTTTGGCTGACAAGAAAAGTGAGAGTTTTTTGAATGGAAAATCGATGATGCAAGTCGTTTTTTGTTCATTTGAATTTGGCCTGGCCAAGCATGACCTGCTTATTGTGCCCGGCTAGGTTGACCTAGCCACCTAGCCTAACTGTTGTCTGTCCAGGTATTTACAATTTTACATGAATAGTGGACGTCGCTGGTTCAATTGCCCGGAGAGTTGAAGATGTTCGTCTCTGAACTTTGATGTGCTTGGAATTTATTGGGTACTTTCGAGACTTTTTTGAAACAATTAGGTAGTTTTCCAATATTACTACCTATATCTACCTCTGGACAAGACAATACATAATCTATCTACTTATACCTATGTTAATTAACATAAGGTACCTACATACTCAGATACCCTTGTGGGTTTATACTGCGGGATGGATTAACATGACCTTCACATAGTAAAGGTACCTACTTACCTAGATTCCTAGATATTTACTTTACAACTAACACCGTGGTTAACAGAACACAGATTACTCTCAAGGCTTCAGGTTAATGATGCACCTTAGGGAAGACAAGTAGTAAATAATGTAGTAATGTAAATAGGTACATAGGTACATACCTAATACTCACAATTAACAACAGTACAACTAGCTATGTATGTAGGTACCTACTATTAGAGTGTAGAACAATAGACAGTAGTTACAATTATCAGTGGAGAACAGTCGAAAGTACCTGGAATATTTCAACAGATATGTTTCTCACTGTCCAGCACCTAAATGGGAAGTATTTTGTTTCTTCTCGCCCATCTGAAGAGGGACACTAAGGAAATAGACCAACCTCAGTGGTGTGGTGGTTAGCACAGTGGACTCTGGATCTGGAGGTTGGTGGTTCAAGTGCAAGTCAAGTCATAAAATCTAGCGTGGTGAGCGGGGAACGACATTTGTGACAAGCATTTATGCTCAACACAATTGAAATTCCTTTCTGAGGAAATAGGCATGCTAGGACGCCGCGGGATTTCTCCTTGGTCTCAAATAAACACACTCTTGGTAAACATTATAGAGGCATTTTTCGATTTTTCCTTGGACTGGTGTAAGGACTGTCTATCAAATGGGACGTTCTGGATTATGCAAAGGAGAATTAATTTAAGAAGTATACCTACATAATATTGTACCCATTTATGTCTTCTATAACATCTAGAATCTAGATATCAGATATTAATATATAGCTCAGATATATAAATTACATTGAATGAGTATGAGATGTAAGAAAAGAAGAGAAAGAGAGATAGATAATTATGTAAGTAGCTCTAGAAAGAATAAAAAGGAGAAAGAAAGAGAGAGAGAGAGAGAGAGAGAGAGAGAGAGAGAGAGAGAGACCGAAACCGGCAGCAAAAAGAACTAAAATTTATTTTCCTAGTAAAAATACAATTTTCTTCTTCTTCTTCCTCTCACTTTTCTCTCCCGAAAAAAAAGGAGCACAAGATTTATAGCAATTAAAAACAAACTTATAGAAAGTTTCTTTCTCTCTTTTTCCTGAGGCATTAATATTATTCCCCCTCTCTCTTGCAGAGGGTTGGAAGGCCCTCAGGTTAAGGGGAGGGTAAACCTTCTTTGCAGAGGGCAAAGAGGGTTTCAACTTGATATAGAGGGCAAAGTTCAACGTGATATATTTCTTAGATATTTTTCGGTGTGTGTAGTTTGTGTGCGTTTTAAATTCTGCAGAGAGTTTTTATCATGTCTTGACATCTCCTCTCAGGGCGGTATTTAAGGGGAGGGGGCGAGGGGGCCCCCTCGGGTTTTCATCCTACTCATTTTTTTTTCTGAGCCGGACTCCGGAAATTTGGAGCATATACACCTCCCGGTACATAACCTGATTGAACTCTTGGACCCCCTCTATATATAAATACATAATCCTGGATACGGTCCTCTTAGGTTCGTAGCAGCTTAACCAATCCTTTAGGGCTCTTTGCCTCTATACCTACCTTAGCCTCAGGGTGGGCTTTTTGTGTATGATATAAGATATAATCCTGAATACGGTCCTACTCCAGAAGTATTTTCTCACTACTTGACTGCTCGTATTCTCAGGGTCCCCTATATCTTCTTCGACTTCTAACACCCGTATTTATGAACAAAAGTACTTGCTCTCGAGTTAGACCGAAGTCATTTTCGGCCCATCAATTTTTTAAAGATCATGCTTCAGTAGGAGGTAATTACTTAGTTAGCTCGTAGTTGTTCTTTATTTTAATCTCTCTCTCTCTCTTTCTCTTTACTTTGTCATTATTTTCTTTTCCTTCTTCCTTTACATCTCATACTCAGGTTTATTCCCGACGCTATAGGTACCTATTACTCATTACAGCAGGGGCTTCCAACTTCCATGTGAATGCGGGCCATATTTTACATTGGGAGGTACTTCGTGGGCCACATATGTACATAGGGGAGCACCCCCCCCCCCAAACCTTCCGATCTTTTACATTGGGAGGTACTTCGTGGGCCACATATGTACAAAGGGGAGCCCCCCCCCCCCCAAACTTTTCAGAACTGCAGTCGATCGAATTTCGAGCGCCGCAGGCAAGTTTTGTACAAATCTCAAAAAGCTTCGCGGGCCACGAAAATGGTCTGGGGGGCCACATGTGGCCCGCGGGCCGCCAGTTGGAAACCTCTGCATTACAGCAGCTGGGTATACTAGTAGGTAGGTACGTATTGTAATATTATTATGTAGCTATTATGCTGTACCTACTTCTCAGATTTCACTTTAAAGGAGAGAAATCCTTCTGGTTTGAAACAAAGAAGCCTGCAGGCCACAAGGCTCTCTCTCTTTCTCTCTGTACATCTCTCTCTTTCCTTTCCTCTCTCTCTCTTCTCTTTTCCTACTCCTTTCTCTTTGTTTCTCTTTAACTCTCTCTCTCCCCTTCTCTCTCTCTATCTCTCTCTCTCCCATTTGCATATTATTCACGCTAACTTCGGAAACAACAAAGTTACCTTTACCAATGCCGACATCATTTTCAGACACAAAAGAGAGAGAGAGAGAGAGAGAGAGAGAGAGAGAGAGAGAGAGAGAGAGAGAGAGAGAGAGAGAGAAAGGGAGATAGCAAACGGATAAGAGAGAGAAAAAGAGAGAGGCATAGAGAAAACAGACGGGTATAAAGAGGGAAGTAAAGTAAGGGAGAGAGAGAGATGGGTAGAGAAAGACAGAGATCTCTACAGAAATGCAAATTTGAAGGCTCATAATATGGAATTCAATTTATTTCAGAGAGCACCTTATGTTCCAATGGTTTCTACCTCCTATGGCGTATGGGAAATTGAAAAGCAATATTTTTCGATAATCAATTTTGCTGATACATACATATCACCTAATATAGGTAATGCCTACTTAAAAGTATCTAACAATCAAGTATAGATATGTACCTATCTACCTATTAGAAAAAGTGGAGCCAAGGCCAACGAAATGTATGCAAGTTAATGAATTCCGTTAATGAACACGTCTAATTAATTAGCCAATTATGCAAGTTTTGTATCCAATTACACGCCATTACTTGAGCTGTAAAAAGATGTACCATCTACCGTGCATTTTCCCGAAATCGACGGAAAATTCCGAGAAACATCCGCTCGTGTTTCCTAACAATGTTGTCAAGTCTCATCGTTTTTACTTTTTTTCCTTCTCCTCCTCCTCTTCCTCCTTTCAAAGTATTTATCTTTCCCCAGCCAAACAGACCATTTGTAACGTGAGGGGAAAAAATAAAGAAAATAAAATTATTCCATTGTGAACGAAAAAAAGACGAAAAACTCAATTTATAAGCAGCTTTAATGTTTTTTAGAACTTATCGGTTGGGGATTGAGAAAGAGCAGGAGGAGGAGAAAGAGAGATAGTAGAAGGAGAAGGAAAAAGAGAAGAAAGAAGAGCAAGAAGGAGAAGACGGGAAAGATTGGAAGGAGGTAGATGGGAAATGAAAAGAAGGGGAAAATCAGGAGAGAGGAGAAGGTGGAAGAGGTAGACGAGGAAAAGAATTAGGAGAAAGATTTGAAGGTGGAGGAAAACAAGGAAGAAGAGCAGGATAAAAAGTGGGATAGAAATGAGGAGTAGAAGGAAAAAGAGAATGAGGAGGTTTGAAGAAGAAATAAAAAGAAGAAAAATAACAGGAAGGAGAGGGAGAGGATGAGATGAATTAGAAGGAGGAGGAAGCAGAAGAAGAAGAAGAAACAGGAGAAGGACGAAAAGGAGGAGGACAAAAAGGAAAGAGAAGAAGAGGGGAAAAATAAAGAAAATAAAATTATTCCATTGTGAACGAAAAAAAGACGAAAAACTCAATTTATAAGCAGCTTTAATGTTTTTTAAAACTTATCGGTTGGGGATTGAGAAAGAGCAGGAGGAGGAGGAGAAAGAGAGATAGTAGAAGGAGAAGGAGGAGGAAAAAGAGAAGAAAGAAGAGCAAGAAGGAGAATACGGGAAAGATTAGAATGAGGTAGATGGGAATGAGAAGAAGGGGAAAATCAGGAGAGAGGAGAAGGTGGAAGAGGCAGACGAGGAAAAGAATTAGGAGAAAGATTTGAAGGAGGAGGAGAAGGAAGGAGTAGAAGGGAAGGAATTGTAATAGGAAAACAAGGAAGGAGAGTAGGATGAAAGGAGGTGAAAGAAGATAGAAACGAGGAGTAGAAGAGGTAGGAGGAAAAAGGGAATAAGGAGGGATGAAGAAGAAATAAAAAGAAGAAAAACGACAGAAAGGAGAGGAAGAGGATGGGATGAAATAGAAGGAGGAGGGAGAAGAAAAAAGAGGAGAAGGACGACAAGGAAAAAGGAGGAGGAGTAGGGAGGATGAGAAGAGGAGAAAGGGAGGAGGAAGAGGAAGAAAACCGGAGAGGAAAAAAGGAGGAGGACGAGAAGGAAAGAGAAGTGAGAATAAGAGGAGGCGAAAGAAGGAACAAGAAGATGAAGGGATGAATTAGAAGAAGAAAAAGAGGAGGAGGAGGAGGAGGAGGAGGAGAAGGAGGAGGAGAAGAAGAAGGACGAGAAGAGAATTCCGAAAAAGTTTCCAGCATGGACGTGGTAGAAGAGAAACTCCTCCACTCATGTTATTTTATTTGGGGAGCTTAATTATTCGCTTGGTTTCCGTCCGGATGAGATAACTTCTAGGGTCATTATTTTATTATTACTGTTATTTTGTTATTATTACTATTATCATTTTATTCTTACTATTCTTACTACTGTTATTTTATTCGCTTCGAAGAATAGGAGATTGATATTCCTTGAGACATGTAAGATTCAATAATTTGGAAAAATACAAGGGTAGTTAACGGGGAACGACAAGATAACAAGCATTTAAAAACTTATTGACCATAATTAGAATTCACTGTTTTTCCCCATATCAATATGAAAATGGGTATGTAGTTATGTACCAACATACCTACTCGTATTATAGGTATGTAAAATAATACTATTTATTAAAATATTATTATTTTCCTACGCACCTCTCAAAAGCAGACTGGAATGGGTTGTGGTTTTTCCATTTTCTCCGTCTCTCTTTCATCTCCACACTACCTGTTGTTTTCAAATTCGAAATTTTACGAAAAAGTCAGAAACATAAATGAATTTACATAAGTTTCTCAAGTTCACAAGCATCAGGGCAGTGTATAAGTTGTTCGGGAACGATTTCAGAATGTTCAGATTGTTCAGGAACGAAGTTCAGAAACGACACTAAATTCAGCAATTCACGAGAGTCGACGTCTCCACTAACTCCATAGTGTCCAAGGAAAATTTCTCATCTCCACCAACTTCAAAACGAATTCAGGAGAATTTGACAAGACTAACGCACCAACTCGTAAAGTCAAAGATTTCAGGAGAATTTGACATCTCCACTAACGCACTAACTCGTATAGAATTTAGGAGAGTTTTGACATCTCCACTAATTTCAATCTAAAAGATGTGCTTACCACAAAGAACTCACATTTTTACATTTTTCATAATAATAAGTACCTATCTTAATGTATAAACCCATATTACCCATTTAACTTCAAGAGTAGGTACATAAAATATTCTACCTGGATTGTTTAGCAAACATATTAACAGATGTTGACGTACCTACTTTAATAAATAAATAATTAAGCATCAGGGCAGTGTATAAGTTGTTCGGGAACGATTTCAGAATGTTCAGATTGTTCAGGAACGAAGTTCAGAAACGACACTAAATTCAACAACAATTCTCGAGAGTCGACGTCTCCACTAACTCCATAGTGTCCAAAGAAAATTTGTCATCTCCACCAACTTCAAAACAAATTCAGAAGAATTTGACAAGACTAACGCACTGACTCGTAAAGTCAAAGATTTCAGAAGAATTTGACATCTCCACTAACGCACTAACTCGTATAGGATTTAGGAGAGTTTTGACATCTCCACTAACGCACTAACTCGTATAGAATTTAGGAGAGTTTTGACATCTCCACTAATTTCAATCGAAGAGATACTTACCACAAAGAACTCACATTTACATTTTACATAATAATAAGTACCTATCTTAATGTATAAACCTATATTACTCATAGAACTTCCATAGTACATAAAATATTCTACCTGGATTGTTTAGCAAACATATTAACAGATTTTGACTTACCTACTTTAATAAATAAATAATTAACATTCTCATTACCTACTTACTTATTTAGTATCACAATGCTGGGGTTGATAAAATCGGAATGATTAAATGAAAAATAAAACAAATAAATAATAATGATAAAAAAATAAATAAACCAGTAAATGAACAAGATTTCCACAGCAGTAAACTCACCAGTGTCTCCATTGTAGCTGAGATTGGCTCCGTCTTCTCTACGCCACATGACGTACGGTTCTGGATAGCCCTGGGCTTTACAGTTGAGAGTCACATTAGCCTGCTCTCTAACCACCAGATCAGTACTGGTATCCTTGTCTATAATACTGGGCGGTACTGGAATGAGAAGGACAAGTGAGGAATTACAAGGACAGTTTATTTAGACTGCCAGTGTTGGACTGAAGTGTCCCTTTTCGTCAGCAGTTTCAGTAAAGTCCCGTTTATTGGGAAGGTAATAAATGGAAGAAACTAGGAACAAAAATAATATTTTATTGTAAAAAGAAAGAAGGAAATGAGGACGTTTTTTCTCCCATTAGATTTTGGGCCGGATCGGGATCGGGCCTATTCCTTGGGAGACTTAGGTCTGTGAGACCGTCTTAATGTGTGTTGCGGAAAAAGGTTGAGACCTAGGTCTGACAGACCGCGGTCTCACAGACTTAAATCTATCAGACGGTGAGACGGTCTCTGGCTTAACAGGTGAGTTCTACAGTTCACTGAACTTCTAGTGACAGAAGTGACATCGGCCTATGCTTACTCAGCTTACTGGCATAGAAATCAAGGAAATGTAAACAGGGAGAAAAAGTATAAAAACGTGTTTGGACGAAAGCTTTAACGCTTTGACCTCTGTTTATTACATCGTTTGTATTTAGTTTGTTTATTTATCCGTGTCCGTGTTATAATAGGACAACCTGTATACAAGATCAAATAGTTTGTTTGTGACAAGTTCGGTGAGAGGTAATAATTATTTTAATTTTGGAAGGAAAAGAGGTGGAAACTCGGAGTGAGAGAGGGAGAAAGGAAAATAGGAAGAAGGATAAGATGGAAAAGAAGTGAAGAAGGAGAGAGGGGAAGATCGGAAATGGAGAAAGAAGCAGTCTGAGGTGTAATGTAAAAAAGATTAGAGAAAAATATTCTACTTATGAAGATAACACGCCTTCTTCCGTACCACAATATCAGCCGTGCGACAGAACAATTAAAAACAAACTTATAGAAAGTTTCTTTCTCTCTTTTTCCTGAGGCATTAATATTATTCCCCCTCTCTCTTGCAGAGGGTTGGAGGGCCCTCAGGTTAAGGGGAGGGTAAACCTTCTTTGTAGAGGGCAAAGAGGGTTTCAACTTGATATAGAGGGCAAAGTTCAACGTGATATATTTCTTAGATATTTTTCGGTGTGTGTAGTTTGTGTGCGTTTTAAATTCTGCAGAGAGTTTTTATCATGTCTTGACATCTCCTCTCAGGGCCGTATTTAAGGGGAGGGGGCCCCCTCGGGTTTTCATCCTACTCATTTTTTTCTGAGCCGGACTCCGGAAATTTGGAGCATATACACCTCCCGGTACATAACCTGATTGAACTCTTGGACCCCATCTATATAATACATAAGCCTGGATACGGTCCTCTTAGGTTCGTAGCAGCTTAACCAATCCTTTAGGGCTCTTTGCCTCTATACCTAAGCCTCAGGATGGGCTTTTTGTGTATGATATACGTTGCAAAAAGCGGAGGTCTTAGAGATATATATATATATATATATATATTTTCGTTTCCTGTTAATACAAACATATTTTTTATTGGTATAAGCATGTGAGTATCTATGTGAATAAACTTATTGGAAGAAGGCAGAAAAGTGCAGTGGAATCTTAATTAAGTTTCGTAGTAGATACCTTACTATCTTATTACAGGGAAAAAAATCATCCTCCTAATTGCAGCGAAATTAAAAAGCACGAGAATGTCTCGTGAAGAAAACTCGTCTGACGGCAAAAAGCTAATGTTATTCCAAGAGAATTACGCTCTTTTTTTTAGAGATTAAAAAAAAGGTTATATTAGGAGGATAATTTTTTAAATGCGAAGAAGAAGAAGATTTTGAAAGAGAGAAAAACTTAAAAAGCAGCGAAGATTATGAAGACGGCAAAAGAAGCGAGAAAGCTAAGGAGGTGGAAAAGTCAAGCATGAAAGAAGGGTGAAGAAGAGCAAAGGAAAAGAGGTGAAGAGAAGAGAGGCACAGTTGAAGGACGGAGGAGAAAAAGATTATCTGGAAAAAGTGTGAAATGAATTTAAAATGAAATTAAGAGAAAAAAGTAAAAAACTATGCAGGAAGTGACAGAAGAAACTTTTAACACGAAACCTGTCCACCTTTCTCTCTACCTCAGTTCAAACCTAGTGTACACTCCTTCCAACAGTTCTAAGCTACTGGACAAGGAGGGATAGGTTAGTTTGAGAAAGGTGTAAACTGAGAATGTTAGGAAAGTGACAAAAATAAAAGAAAATACTAATACCTAGTGTCACAGATTTGAAAAGAATTATGAGGATTGCAGTAATGAAAAGTGACGTGCACTAATGTCTCTTCATTCCGTAGGTGTTGAAGTTATGAAACAATCAACATCCCAACTCCGGGAAATACTAATACCTAGTGTCACAGATTTGAAAAGAATTATGAGGATTGCAGTAATGAAAAGTGACGTGCACTAATGTCTAGCTTCATTTCGTAGGTGTTGAAGTTATGAAACAATCAACAATCCCAACTCACTTACCCACAACTTGGAGATATCCCTGACGACTCCGCATGGGGTCTGTATTGACCTGACACATGTACCAGCCTCTGTCCGACTCCTGAACGTTCTTGATGTTCAGAAACCACGAGCGATGATCATTGTAGGTAAGTGAGATGCGAGGGTTCTGCGTGATAATTATTCACGCTAACTTCGGAAACAACAAAGTTACCTTTACCAATGCCGACATCATTTTCAGACACAAAAGAGAGAGAGAGAGAGAGAAAGGGAGATAGCAAACGGATAAGAGAGAGAAAAAGACAGAGGCATAGAGAAAACAGACGGGTACAAAGAGGGAAGTAAAGTAAGGGAGAGAGAGAGATGGGTAGAGAAAGACAGAGATCTCTACAGAAATGCAAATTTGAAGGCTCATAATATGGAATTCAATTTATTTCAGAGAGCACCTTATGTTCCAATGGTCTCTACCTCCTATGGCGTATGGGAAATTGGAAAGTGAGCAATATTTTTCGATAATCAATTTTGCTGATACATACATATCACCTAATATAGGTAATGCCTACTTAAAAGTCTCTAACAATCAAGTATAGATATGTACCTAGGTATCTACCTATTAGACAAAGTGGAGCCAAGGCCAACGAAATGTATGCAAGTTAATGAATTCCGTTAATGAACACGTCTAATTAATTAGCCAATTATGCAAGTTTTGTATCCAATTACACGCCATTACTTGAGCTGTAAAAAGATGTACCATCTACCGTGCATTTTCCCGAAATCGACGGAAAATTCCGAGAAACATCCGCTCGTGTTTCCTAACAATGTTGTCAAGTCTCATCGTTTTTACTTTTTCTCCTTCTCCTCCTCCTCTTCCTCCTTTCAAAGTATTTATCTTTCCCCAGCCAAACAGACCATTTGTAACGTGAGGGGATTGAAGGCTCATAATATGGAATTCAATTTATTTCAGAGAGCACCTTATGTTCCAATGGTTTCTACCTCCTATGGCGTATGGGAAATTGAAAAGCAATATTTTTCGATAATCAATTTTGCTGATACATACATATCACCTAATATAGGTAATGCCTACTTAAAAGTATCTAACAATCAAGTATAGATATGTACCTATCTACCTATTAGAAAAAGTGGAGCCAAGGCCAACGAAATGTATAAAAGTTAATGAATTCCGTTAATGAACACGTCTAATTAGCCAATTATGCAAGTTTTGTATCCAATTACACGCCATTACTTCAGCTGTAAAAAGATGTACCATCTACCGTGCATTTTCCCGAAATCGACGGAAAATTCCGAGAACCATCCGCTCGTGTTTCCTAACAATGTTGTCAAGTCTCATCGTTTTTACTTTTTCTCCTCCTCCTCCTCCTCCTCCTTTCAAAGTATTTATCTTTTCCCAGCCAAACAGACCATTTGTAACGTGAGGGGAAATTCTGGCTCTACAGTTGAAGATGTCAAACTCTAGGCTTTTAGGATAAAATTTTGTAGTTTGACATAAGCTCCTAATTCAGCTTGAGAGTCCCCACAATGACATCTTGGAATGTATGACGTTTCCAGCGAAATTTGCATTCAAGGACTTGTTATCACCCTTCATCTCCAATGACCTATCTCAAAGAGAATGTCTAAGAAGACGGCTAATAGAAGTAATAGCTTATTAATGTCCAGATTAATAATCTAATACCCATGTTTGCATAATGTTCAGAATAATAATCTCGATCTAATTCTAAGATATGGCATAATTTAGACAGGTATTAAGTTACAGGATTTCATCTTTCAAATGAAGCTGATGGGATAATGGGTCTAAAGTCTAAACTTGATGCGTCTGGACTTCTCTGTTAAAGTTTGACACGTGTCGGATGAAAGCAATGCTCGGAATTTCAGAGTGTCAAGAAAAGACAAGGATGTCTGTAGGAAGACATAGACTTGACAGACCAGGACATTTTCCTTAGCAATCATCCTGCTTGACAACATTACTTGATGGATACTAAGAGATAATCCTACTAAGAGTTTGAATTTGAAGAGAAAGCAATGTCAAATTCAAACAGTATTAACACCCAAGGTTATTAGAACACTTTAATAAATACCTACAAATAAAACACGCAAGGTCAAATAATAAAAGCGTCAGTTTTACACACTAAAGAAAGTGAGTGTGACTGTGCTGGACTTCATTGGATATTTGACCGTGGAAGTTTGCAAAACTGAAGTTCACCTAAGGGGTTGGTGGTAACTCATAAGTGTTATGTGGTTACCATTAACACTAAACAAAACTTTCATTACTGTATTGACCTGACACATGTACCAGCCTCTGTCCGACTCCTGAACGTTCTTGATGTTCAGAAACCACGAGCGATGATCATTGTAGGTGAGTGAGATGCGAGGGTTCTGCGTGATTACGTTGTGATGGATGGAGAGGATGGTCTGAGTGTCCACCCTGACCCAAGCGACCTGCCAACCAATTCGCAGTCCCTGCGTGTCAAACACCAGGAAGTCGAAACCGTCTTACAGACTAGATTGGGTCTACCTACCTGTCTTAAGCTACATTTTGCTAGGGACGACCACTGTAACGAAAGGCGTCCAAGAAAAATCGTCGAAAGATCATAGTTGGGCACTCTTGTTATATTGCAGTTATGATATTTCCTTGACTCCGTTTTTCGGAAGCAAGCAGTCCCTGCGTGTCAAACACCAGGAAGTCGAAACCGTCTTACAGACTAGATTGGGTCTACCTACCTGTCTTAAGCTACATTTTGCTCGGGACGACCACTGTAACGATAGGCATCCAAGAAAAATCGTTGAAAGATCAGAGTTGAGCACTCTTGTTATATTGCAGTTATGATATTTCCTTGACTCCATTTTTCGGAAGCAGAACGGTCTCGAGGAAATATCATGAAGAAACGACGATAGTGTTCAAAGACCATCTTTCTATAATTTTTCTTGGACGATCATCATTAAAATCGTCCCGAGAGAGTAAACTCCTGAGAAATGGGGAATGTTGGGGGTCGCTCAAATTCTGGCTCTACAGTTGAAGATGTCAAACTCTAGGCTTTTAGGATAAAATTTTGTAGTTTGACATAAGCTCCTAATTCAGCTTGAAAGTCCTCACAATGACATCTTGGAATGTATGACGTTTCCAGCGAAATTTGCATTCAAGGACTTGTTATCACCCTTCACCTCCAATGACCTATCTCAAAGAGAATGTCTAAGAAGACGGTTAATAGAAGTAATAGCTTATTAATGTCCAGATTAATAATCCAATACCCATGTTTGCATAATGTTCAGAATAATAATCTCGATCTAATTCTAAGATATGGCATAATTTAGACAGGTATTAAGTTACAGGATTTCATCTTTCAAATGAAGCTGATGGGATAATGGGTCTAAAGTCTAAACTTGATGCGTCTGGACTTCTCTGTTAAAGTTTGACACGTGTCGGATGAAAGCAATGCTCGGAATTTCAGAGTGTCAAGAAAAGACAAGGATGTCTGTAGGAAGACATAGACTTGACAGACCAGGACATTTTCCTTAGCAATCATCCTGCTTGACAACATTACTTGATGGATACTAAGAGATAATCCTACAAAGATTTTGAATTTGAAGAGAAAGCAATGTCAAATTCAAACAGTATTAACACCCAAGGTTATTAGAACACTTTAATAAATACCTACAAATAAAACACGCAAGGTCAAATAATAAAAGCGTCAGTTTTACACACTAAAGAAAGTGAGTGTGACTGTGCTGGACTTCATTGGATATTTGACCGTGGAAGTTTGCAAAACTGAAGTTCACCTAAGGGGTTGGTGGTAACTCATAAGTCATAAGTGTTATGTGGTTACCACTAACACTAAACAAAACTTTCATTAGCAAGTTCATGACAAAATTATTAATCCCTTCAGATTCCGATTTTGTCTTACCTTGAATCCCTTCAGATTATCAACGACGCAGGCTAGGAGTGCGTCTCTTCCGACTGTTACTGTTACATTAGGTATGGGCTCGGCAAAATGAGGCATCAATGATTCTGAAACAGACGAAACCGGTTCTGTATTACAATTTGTATTAGTGGAGATGTCTGTATTACCATTTGTACTGGTGGAGATGTCTGTACTACAATTTGTATTAGTGGAGATGTCTGTATTACAATTTATATTAGTGGAGATTTTTAGTCCGTCCTTCCTTTATTATTACAATAGTAATAAAAAGGTATAAGGGACGGACTATTGTATTCGCTTCGGTGTCGTCTGTCAGTCTGTCCGTCTGTCAGTCTGTCTGTCTGTCTGTCTGTTCCCATAGAAGGACTTGTCCAAACCTGGTCGACCTATATATCAAATTAAAGGTCTTTTTACCAGGAACACGAAAATGGTGGTGCAAATTTTGTCCAGAGAACCATAAAGCCAAAAAAAAAAAAAAACTGGTTTTTGGGGGATTTTTTTCACATTTTCTCACACAAATGAGCTCTGATCTCGAAATTTGTCGCGACGACCTATGAACTCATTTTTTTTACATTTTCTCACACAAATGAGCTCTGATCTTGAAATTTGTCGCGACGACCTATGAACTCAAAGCGAGAAAGTTTTAGATAACACTTCAGTCGTTAATTTAAGACCGGTTTTAGCGTCATCTATGTTAAGCTACGCCGAGCAAGGCCAATAAATGGATGGGTGGTCAGTCGATAATTCAAGACCGGTTTTAGCGTCACCTGTGTTAAGCTACGCCGAGAAAGGCCAATAAATGGATGGGTGATTTAATTATATTGGGAATAAAGGGAGAACGGGCTCTAGTCTTGATTTTAAATCATTACATATTAACACAATCTACGTCCAGCTATGCAATTTCGCTCTTAGAGGCTCTATAGGAACTCTTTTTTCTGAGATCTATATTCCCTAAGAAGACGGTACCTCAATTCAAGAATAATAATAAACTGAATATTAAACAAATTAGGTAGGTACATAGGTACTGATTTTCTTTAATCACGATCGAATAAACTACGAGCTAAAAAATTCCCGGAGGGACGGACCCTGCTTGTTGTATTACAATTTGTACTAGTGGAGATATTTCTACCACCATTTGTTTATTAGAAAGTCTGTAATAGAATGTGTGTTAGTGAAGATGTCTAATATTTCACTGGAGTATATGAACAGAAGTACATAGATATTTTCTAGAAAAGGTTGATGACTAGATAACAAAGATATTCATTTACTTAATTTGAAATAACATTCGATGATCAAAACCGTCGTCTCCCACACATAGTCGCGTTTTTTTTCTTCAACAAATACGAAGAAAACGCGAATATGTCAAACGCTACTTTCCCACTCATATCGCCAAGGAAAAGGTTCTATTCAGAGGTGTAAATATGCCGAGAGAAATGGGTGCAAAAAGGAAAACCAACCTCCTTCCCACAGAACTAGGAACACAATCATCCCATATACAACTTGAAATACAAACGGAATAAGAATAAATAAAATTGTGGAGGTATTATTAATGATAATAACACAAGTGAGAATATTGCAAGATAAACCTAGATAAAAGGCAACTTTTGCATGTAAATAACACAAACAAGGAGAATACCCTCTTAGACTTTCATACAACAAGTTGTGTACGAAGTTCAAATTCCTGTATTAAGGTGTAGCTCAAACTTATCCTGCAAGATAAACCTAGATAAAAGGCAACTTTTGCATGTAAATAACACAAACAAGGAGAATACCCTCTTAGACTTTCATACAACAAGGTATGTACGAAGTTCAAATTCCTGTATTAAGGTGTAGCTCAAACTTATCATGCAAGGAAAGTTCAAGGAAGGACGCTAGATGCTTGGCAAAAGAATAATAATCTCATTTTATTATCCTGGATTGTCAACATGAGAACCTGGAGGTATTCTGGGAACGAGTCCCCATTTCTCACTTTTCACTCCACGTGCAGAAAAAAGGTCACACGACCGTTTGGAAATAATATCTGCGTGAAAAGTGTGGAATATGACGTCACTCTTGATTCGTGGAACAGGCCACTAACTTTTCAAGAGGTTCCTTTTCCAACTCCTTGGAATGACTTTTGGAACGCGTGAGAAGTATGGATTGTGACGTCACACTTGATCCTTGGAACAGGCCGCTAGTTTGGCAAAAGCTGCCTTTTCCAACGCCTTGGAATGACTTTTAGTAAGACCATATTAAATTCAGCATGGTAGAAAACAAGTTTATTCAGTTCATTGTGAAATTTGTGAAAGAGATTGAACTTTTACGAGCATGTAAAACACAAAGGAAAAGGATCTTGTATAAAAACAGATCTACGACCGTTTGGAAATAATATCTGCGTGAAAAGTGTGGAATATGACGTCACTCTTGATTCGTGGAACAGGCCACTAACTTTTCAAGAGGTGCCTTTTCCAACTCCTTGGAATGACTTTTGGAACGCGTGAGAAGTATGGAGTGTGACGTCACACTTGATCCTTGGAACAGGCCGCTAGTTTGGCAAAAGCTGCCTTTTCCAACGCCTTGAAATGACTTTTTGTAAGACCATATTAAATTCAGCATGGGAGAAAACAAGTTTATTCTGTTCATTGTGAAATTTGTGAAAGAGATTGAACTTTTACGAGCATGTAAAACACAAAGGAAAAGGATCTTGTCTAAATACAGATCCATAATTTTCGAACCAGGCTGTTGTGGCCGCAAGAGGCGTGAGGTAAGAAAGCAACATAATGATCTCTCAAGAGGGCGATAACAAACGAGAGAGAGAGAGAGAGAGGAGGGTAACGTTCAGGGATAGAACAGGTAGCGGTAAAAAGTGGGTATAAAAGATAGGACTCTCACAGTGGGAGATGATAGATAGAGATAGATAAGGGAGAAAGTGGGATAGGAGAAAGAGAGAGAGAGGGAAGGAGGCCGATAAGGTAAGAAATAAAGTGGAGAGATAAAAAAGAGGAAGGCAAAAAGGGGAGAGAGAGATGAAAAGGAGGGGTGGATAAGTAAATAATGGTGGGAAAGGAGACAGAGGATAGGACGAGGGAGGGAAGAGGAAGAAAAGAGAAGGAGAGGAGAAAAGAGTGGGAGAGAAAGAATAGACGGTAATATGGTTGGAATTGGCACGGTTTCCAAATTCCCAGATAGCACGGATTTGTTGTAACACCTTCTAATGTGATGTTCAGATAATCATAACTTCTTCGAAAATTTGACACCATAATAGGTAATACGAGGGAGGGAAGAGGAAGAAAAGAGAAGGAGAGGAGAAAAGAGTGGGAGAGAAAGAATAGACGGTAATATGGTTGGAATTGGCACGATTTCCAGATTCCCAGATAGCACAGATTTGTTGTAACACCTGATAATGTGATATTCAGATAATCATAACTTCTTCGAAAATTTGACACCATAAGAATATAAGAACATCTATAAAGGTTCACACTTAAATTGGGTCGTTAGAGAAGCACCTCAGACAATACTTACTCGAAGGACAAGGGTTACAATGAACCTAAGTAGACATTAATTGTAGCTTGAAGGAATATTTAAGTACCTAAATTTAACGGAAAATATACGAGCTAAAAAAAGTCAGAGTAAGAAGGGAGAAAGAAAAGGGGAAAGGGAAGTAGGAGGAAGGAAAAAATTTCATGACATGACTTGGACTCGAACCACCAACCTCCAGATCCAAAGTCCAACGCGTTAACAACTGCACCACTGAGGTTGGTCCATAATAGGTAATAGAAACAGCTATAAAGGTTCACACTAAGTTGAGTCGTAGAGAAGCACCTCAAACAATACTTACTCGAAGGACAAGGGTTACAATAAACCTAAGTAGACATTAATTGTAGCTTGAAGGAATATTTAAGTACCTAAATTTAACGGAGAAAATACGAGCTAAAAAAAGTCAGAGTAAGAAGGGAGAAAGAAAAGGGGAAAGGGGATTTCAGGAGGAAGGAAACGAGGTGGAAACTCGGAGTGAGAGAGGGAGAAAGGAAAATAGGAAGAAGGATAAGATGGAAAAGAAGTGAAGAAGGAGAGAGGGGAAGATCGGAAATGGAGAAAGAAGCAGTCTGAGGTGTAATGTAAAAAAGATTAGAGAAAAATATTCTACTTATGAAGATAACACGCCTTCTTCCGTACCACAATATCAGCCGTGCGACAGAACAAACAACCGTATACAGCTATACAGTAATATCAGGCCCACGATAAAACAAATAACCGTACAAATAACATTAGGAGTACCTACGATAAAACAAACAATAATACCAGAGGTAAAAAGTTTTATCCTCACACTTGATAGACTGTAAGTTAAAAGCGGAGGTCTTAGAGTCCCGAAATCGAAGAGAGGACGAGGACAGGATAGCAGAAGACCAACACTTCTGAAATCTGAAAACAAATCTAATCTATTAGGATAAGTTCTCTCGGGCGGAATCGAACCCGCGGACCTAGTGCTTACGATTTACTCAGTAGATAACCTAAAAGCTAACAAGGCTGGTTAGGTTTCAGGTGCGACAGAACAAACAACCGTATACAGCTATACAGTAATATCAGGCCCACGATAAAACAAATAACCGTACAAATAACATTAGGAGTACGATAAAACAAACAATAATACCAGAGGTAAAAAGTTTTATCCTCATACTTGATAGACTGTAAGTTAACAGCGGAGGTCTTAGAGTGCCGAAATCGAAGAGAGAACGAGGACAGGATAGCAGAAGACCAACACTTCTGAAAGCAAATCTAATCTATTAGGATAAGTTCTCTCGGGCGGAATCGAACCCGCGGACCTAGTGCTTACGATTTACTCAGTAGACAACCTAAAAGCTAACAAGGCTGGTTAGGTTTCAGGATAAATTTTACTTTATTTAATTTCTTTTCCTAATTTACCTAAATTATCTTAGAACTTCACATGGCAGTGGTACCGAACAGGCCGAGATAACAGGAATTTTTAAACTTCTATGAATTTTTCATGCTAATGTTTTTTCATTTATTTATTATTCAAACGACTAAGAAGAGAGAGAGAGAGAGAGAGAGAGAGAGAGAGAGAGAGAGAGAGAGAGAAGGGGAACTTTTTTCTCTACAAGATACTTAGCATTTTCTTTGTAGAAATTTAGATGTAACTTTACAAACTAGCAAACTACACATTCTCATTGTGGTTTTACAATTCACAAGTTGGGCAAAAACTACAGAACTGTACTTTGTGAACCACAAAAGTAATTTTGAATTTAAGGTTGAATTCGACGAATTTGAATTTAGCCTGCCTCTCCTTCAGCTCAGATATTATAACCCTCAATCTGGAGGTGTTGGGATCGAACTATGGTAAGTACGAAAATATTCTGACAAAACTTAGCCATCCAGCACTTGTTAGGATTTAGAAATGATCCATGCACGGAAGCTGAAATGGTCTCTCTTTTAAAACACACCTGGGAAATAGGACACCATAAAATCTTATATTATAAAAACAAGATCCATTCACTCATTCACATTTCATAGTTCACACTGCAAAGTAGGTATGCCTTGTTTTAGGAAGGTACACCAAGTTTCATTACATTCCTATTTTTAGCGTTTGATTCACATCAGCTATCGATTGCGTGATGACTAGTTTGATGGGCTTTTTATCTTATATTATAAGAACAAGAATAATAAGAATTCACATTTCATAGTTCACACTCCACACTGATCGCTCTATCTCAAGAATCACAAGACCTAGAAAGCTGAAATTTGATAGGACTATTCCTTTTATGGTCTAGGTGTGCAATAAGAAAGGATTTTGCGAAAATCTAAACCGATCCTGAGATATGATCAATTTTTGATCGCTAAAATCTCCATAAGAAATAGACAGAGTGCAGAGACTGCGGGAAAGAAATGTTCCGCTCTCGACCAACATTTTGAGTTTCGTTTATGTTTTTAGTTTGATAACTAATATGCAGCTAATAAGGAGCGCACAAGTTTGGCCATGCCTCGGGATGAACTAGCGGGATTCCGGAGCGAAGCGACGGAATTCAGCTAGTAATCTTATATTATAAGAACGAGATCCATTCACAGTTCACAGTTCACGTTTCACATTTCATAGTTCACACACTGATCGCTCCATCTCGAGAACCACAACACCTAGAAAGCTGAAATTTGGTAGGAATAATCATTTTGTGGTCTAGGTGTGCAATAAGAAAGGATTTTGCGAAAATCTAAACCGATCCTGAGATATGATCAATTTTTGATCGCTAAAATCTCCATAAGAAATAGACAGAGTGCAGAGACTGCGGGAGAGAAATGTTCCGCTCTCGACCAACATTTTGAGTTTCGTTTATGTTTTTAGTTTGATAGCTAATATGCAGCTAATAAGGAGCGCATAGCGCGGCCGTATTTTTTATTATTTTCTACAAGTTTGGCCATGCCTCGGGATGAACTAGCGGAATTCCGGAGCGAAGCGACGGAATTCAGCTAGTAATTCCATATTATTCGAGCTTTATATTAAAACTTCAAGCATAAAAAATCACACTATTAAAAGAATTCAATATGGAATCCATATCGAGCAATACGAAGTAACACTAAAACCTGTTTAATTCGCTTCACCTGAAATAAAACTGCCATCACCGGTGATATTTTCAATGGAATTTATTTTCCCTCTGCAAAGGTATAAAAAATATGGTGTGAACATCACACGACTTTCCTTATCCTATTGAATGATGCTTATTTGAGTGTTCTTTTACCCTAACTTTTACAATATCTCTAACCGTTTTGTCGCTACAGCTGAAAACAGTGTTCTTTTACCCTAACTTTTACAATATCTCTAACCGTTTTGTCGCTATAGCTGAAAACCGCCAAAAAACGATCTGTGACTGTGCTGGACTTCATTGGATATTTGACCGTGGAAGTTTGCAAAACTGAAGTTCACCTAAGGGGTTGGTGGTAACTCATAAGTCATAAGTGTTATGTGGTTACCACTAACACTAAACAAAACTTTCATTCGTAAGTTCATGAACTGACCATCGATATTTTGACCCGATTACATTACTTTCCTTCCTATAGGATAAGGAAAGTAAAAAGGGAAAATCAAAAGAAAGTCAGGAGAGAAAAAAGTCGCTAGTCGACACAAAAAAGGAACTAATCCACTGAATTTAACACCCTTTGCTTTACCCTCTCTCAGCCCGTCACCCGAAATAAAACCCATATTATCACCATATTCAAGTTCCCAAATCTTTTAAGTCCTTTGTTCTTTTTTTTAACTTTTTCTTCCTCTTTTTTTTCTTCTCTCCTTTTTCGTCTTTTCTCTTTGCTTCTCCCTCCCTCTCCTCTCTTTCTCTCTATTCTTATACAGCGTGTAAAATGTGTTGTCTTTACCATAAAGTCGAAAATCTATGGGAAGTGATATGGCATCTCCACTAATACTTCATAAAGAATTAATGGGATAAGAATACTTGGAGATGTGGCATCTCCACTAATTTCATAAATAAGATAATTCATGAGATAATAATACGTAAGTGGAGATTTGACATTTCCACTAATATTACGGAGAGAATAAATTTAAGAAGAGAATTTTACACATCCACCAGTTTAATCCGAGAGGTTGAGGCGCTCGCTTGGTAATAGGAGGTGATTAACACAATCTACGTCCAGCTATGCAATTTCGCTCTTAGAGGCTCTATAGGAACTCTTTTTTCTGAGATCTATATTCCCTAAGAAGAAGGTACCTACCTATACATGGTACCGATTAGGTAATTTGAAATTAAAATGAGTTCATGGTAGTTACACCCTATGTTCATCGCTTGTGCAAAGATTACAGCAAGAATCCAATATTTTCGGTAAAGGTATTTTGTGAAAAGTTAAAAAAAAGCTTCTTTTTTTTCGGGAAAAAGTTGAGAATTTACCGAGAAGATTATTTTTAAAGCTTAAAAAGTTTTCTTCTTCAAATCTACTTCTGGATGTACCTACTACCACCTCCCTAAATACAAATTTTGACAAGACTTTTTTATTACCTCCTGAAAATATGCACTAAAAAATTACCTACCTATGTACTTATCTATATAATTATTTGATTGGATACATTATGTACAAAAGGAGCTCCAGACATAATTATATCTAATACATTTAAAATACATACCTAAATATGTAGACATGATATCATAAAACAAATAATAAAATATTTAAATAAAGGATCTCGTATTTGATTGGTGGAGTGGTGGACTATTAATTTGAATGCAGTAATAGAGCGATTCTGACGGTCTACCTGGAAAACATTAAAATTCATAGACTCATACATTATTCCACTTAAATATGTCGGTAAATAATTCAAAGATAAATAATAAATGAAGGAACAATCACACATTGATGACGAACATATAATTGAGGCGTTTTCAAGAAAGCCTTAAATATGAAAATCGAGTTCAACCCTACCTACAGTTTTTAGATTTTTCAAGGCCAAGATTTTATTTGAATTCCTGTAAAATCCGCCACCTTTTGAACTACCAATATTTTTGGATCAGGATAAAAAGTACAAAAAAGGAGGAAGGCGGAAAAAGCTACCTACGGAAGCGGAAGACACCTACAAAATGAAAACTTGAAAAACCATAAGTAAATAAGACGTGATAATTCTGTCACGCTTGAAATCACTCGGTGTGAAGATAGAACGCTTTGTATTTCCTGATACCACCTCCACGATAAGCTCAAAGTATTTCATACCGTTATGTTTGAATAAGAGATAAAAAAGCTTCCAATATAATCTGGCTTGAGGAACAAGAGCAACAAGTTAGGAGTGGGAGCACAAGGCGCGATGTAAACAGGAGAGCGTACGTTCAATCCCAGCCGACGTATGGAATTTTACCCTCATTAACTTGAGAAAATGAGTACTAGGTATCTAATAATGAAGATCTAAGGGTTAGGTGGTAGTGATATTCAAGGAGTTAAATTTCAAGGACACTGTACGAAATCGGCATGCTATACGACACAGTGTCGTAGATTCCAATGTGGTGGATGTTTCATCGCTCCGAAATATAAAAGGCAATGAAACATCCATCTTACTAAGAGAAAGGAATTCTTAGAAAATCATAAAGAGATGTGACAAAATATTCCACATCAGCAAGAAAAGTGGAAACCTCCAAACTGCCTGAACAAAAACTACAGTGTCGTGAGGAGATATAACAAAAGATGTCAAAACCAATCAAGACATTGTTAAGTAACTTTTTAAAAGCTTTCCTAAAGTGATTTTGAAACAAAAAGTTTACAAAGATGACTTTGCCTACAAAATTGTACAACTTGAAGTAGGAGTGAGCACTATTGGTTTAGGTAATGTGCGGCAGGCATCTTCAGAACTGGAATGAGTCCCACATAATAATTTTATTATCCCTACTTACTATTCAATACTACCTACCTTCCTGTGTTACTGTTCTACTTTTGTTAAAACATAAAACCGATATACCTCAATATAGCTCATTTATCGTTACAACAGAGAATTATGTACGAAGCTCAGTAGGTACTGTGTTCCAGAATTAATAATATAGCTATCTACATTTTAGGTATTATCCAGATATAAAAGTTCTGCTTAATTCCTGAATGCGATTAATGTTTTAATTATTGAAATGAATTACATTCAAATAATACCGTTAATACCAATAAAATTATTAATTAACGTGGATACTTGCTGTCATAATCTAATACGTACCTATATTGGTTTTACAACTATTACAACTGTCAAAAGTGACAGCAATATTGAATTCAATGGAACAGGGGCCAATTCTATGAATGATTCCACACTCCACACAAGTTTTTTTTTTCCACACTCCACTCCAGAAAGTGGAAACATCAGAATTGTTTCGTGGAATAGCCCCTATTCTTATGTTTTGTACATCACACTTAGGTACCTTAGCATCAGAGAAACTTCATTCATAATAATAAGTATCCCTACATATGTAGTTTTCAGGATTAACGCGCCCTTAAGATGCACTGATGTTCTGTGACTAGAAAATCAAAGGAAGAAGGTAAGAAATGAACTTTGTCCCGAAGAAGTTCACGGGTAGAAAAAATCTCGAGGAAAGTTTTTCAGCATAATTTTGGATACGAAAAATTGCTCCCCTTTCAGTCCACATTCAGTCAAGTAAGTTGGCAGATACACGGGCCGTTTGATAAGTTCGTGGACTCGGATACTTCTTCTTGGTATGAAGTCCAAATTTAGGTGCTACTGCAAAGTAGGTATGCCTTGTTTTAGGAAGGTACACCAAGTTTCATTACATTCCTATTTTTAGCGTTTGATTCACATCAGCTATCGATAGCGTGATGACTAGTTTTATGCAATTTCGCTCTTAGAGGCTCTATAGGAACTCTTTTTTCTGAGATCTATATTCCCTAAGAAGAAGGTACCTACCTATACATGGTACCGATTAGGTAATTTGAAATTAAAATGAGTTCATGGTAGTTACACCCTATGTTCATCGCTTGTGCAAAGATTACAGCAAGAATCCAATATTTTCGGTAAAGGTATTTTGTGAAAAGTTAAAAAAAAGCTTCTTTTTTTTCGGGAAAAAGTTGAGAATTTACCGAGAAGATTATTTTTAAAGCTTAAAAAGTTTTCTTCTTCAAATCTACTTCTGGATGTACCTACTACCACCTCCCTAAATACAAATTTTGACAAGACTTTTTTATTACCTCCTGAAAATATGCACTAAAAAATTACCTACCTATGTACTTATCTATATAATTATTTGATTGGATACATTATGTACAAAAGGAGCTCCAGACATAATTATATCTAATACATTTAAAATACATACCTAAATATGTAGACATGATATCATAAAACAAATAATAAAATATTTAAATAAAGGATCTCGTATTTGATTGGTGGAGTGGTGGACTATTAATTTGAATGCAGTAATAGAGCGATTCTGACGGTCTACCTGGAAAACATTAAAATTCATAGACTCATACATTATTCCACTTAAATATGTCGGTAAATAATTCAAAGATAAATAATAAATGAAGGAACAATCACACATTGATGACGAACATATAATTGAGGCGTTTTCAAGAAAGCCTTAAATATGAAAATCGAGTTCAACCCTACCTACAGTTTTTAGATTTTTCAAGGCCAAGATTTTATTTGAATTCCTGTAAAATCCGCCACCTTTTGAACTACCAATATTTTTGGATCAGGATAAAAAGTACAAAAAAGGAGGAAGGCGGAAAAAGCTACCTACGGAAGCGGAAGACACCTACAAAATGAAAACTTGAAAAACCATAAGTAAATAAGACGTGATAATTCTGTCACGCTTGAAATCACTCGGTGTGAAGATAGAACGCTTTGTATTTCCTGATACCACCTCCACGATAAGCTCAAAGTATTTCATACCGTTATGTTTGAATAAGAGATAAAAAAGCTTCCAATATAATCTGGCTTGAGGAACAAGAGCAACAAGTTAGGAGTGGGAGCACAAGGCGCGATGTAAACAGGAGAGCGTACGTTCAATCCCAGCCGACGTATGGAATTTTACCCTCATTAACTTGAGAAAATGAGTACTAGGTATCTAATAATGAAGATCTAAGGGTTAGGTGGTAGTGATATTCAAGGAGTTAAATTTCAAGGACACTGTACGAAATCGGCATGCTATACGACACAGTGTCGTAGATTCCAATGTGGTGGATGTTTCATCGCTCCGAAATATAAAAGGCAATGAAACATCCATCTTACTAAGAGAAAGGAATTCTTAGAAAATCATAAAGAGATGTGACAAAATATTCCACATCAGCAAGAAAAGTGGAAACCTCCAAACTGCCTGAACAAAAACTACAGTGTCGTGAGGAGATATAACAAAAGATGTCAAAACCAATCAAGACATTGTTAAGTAACTTTTTAAAAGCTTTC